>NW_027459640.1:0-245189 GCF_050624435.1 Tenrec ecaudatus
TGGGCCGCCCCAGCCTGGGGCTTCCTAAGCTGAAGGACTGGGGTGCAACAAGCCTGGGGTTCCCAAAGCCAAAGGGCTGGGGCGCACCAGGCACGGGGCTACCATAGCCTACGGGCTGGGGCCCCCAGGACTGGGGTTCCAAAGCCTAAGGGCTGGGGCACCCCAGGCCTTAGGTCCCAAAGCCTAAGGATGGGGCGACCAAGGCCTGGGCCTCCCTAAGACTAAGGGCTGTGGCGCCCCAGGACTGGGGCTCCCTAAGACTAAAGTCTGGGGCACGCCAGGCCTGTGGCTCCTTAAACCTAAAGGCTGGGGCTCCCCAGGCCTGGAGTTCGCTAAGCCTAAGGGCTGGGTCGCTCCAGGCCTAGGGTTCCCAAGCCTAAGAGCTGGGGCGCCCCAGGCCTAGGGCTCCCTAAGCCTAAGGGTTGGGGCGACCCAGGCCTGGGTCTCGCTAATCCAAAGGGATGGGCACACCAGGCCTGGGGCTCCCAAAGCCTAAACGCTGGGGCGCCCCAGGCATGGGGCTACCTAAGCCTAAGGGCTGGGGCGCCCCTGGCCTGGGGCTCCCAAAGCCTAAGGCCTGGGGCGCCACAGACCTGGGGCTCCATAAGCCTAAGGGCTGGGTTGCCCCAGACCTGGGGCTCCCAAAGCCTAAGGGCTGGGGCGCCTCAGACCTGGGACTCCCAAAGCATAAGGTCTGGGCCGCCCCAGGGCTGGGTTCCCAAAGCCTAAGGGCTCGGGCGCCCTAGGCTTGGGGTTCCCAAAGCCAAAGGGCTGGGGCACCCCAGGCCTGGTCTCCCTAATCCTAAGGGCTGGGGAGTCCAAGGCCTAGGGCTCCCTAAGCCTAAAGGCTGGGGCGCCCACCTGGGGCTCCCTTATCCTAAGTGCTGGGGCGCCCAGGCCTGGGGCTCCCTAAGCCTAAGGGCTGGGGCGCCCCAGGCCTGGGACTCACAAAGCCTATGGCCTGGGGCTCGCTAAGCCTAAGGGCTGGGGCGCCCCAGGCCTCGGGCTCCCAAAGCCTAAGGGCTGGGGCGCCCCAGGCCTGGGCCTCCCAAAGCCTAAGGGCTGGGGCGCGCCAGGCCTGGAGCTACCAAAGCTAAGGGCTGGGGCGCCCCAAGCCTGAGGCTCCATAAGCCTAAGTGCTGGGGCGCCCCTGGCCAGGTGCTTCCTAAGCCTAAGGGCTGTGGCGCCCCAGGATTGGGTCCCAAATCCTAAGTGCTGGGGCACTCCAGGCCTGGGGCTCCCAAAGCCTAAGCGCTGGGGCGCGCCAGGCCTGGCGCTCTCAAAGCCTTAAGGCTGGGACGCCACAGGCCTGGGGCTCCCTAAGCTAAGGGCTGGGTTGCCCCAGACCTGGGGCTCCCAAAGCCTAAGGGCTGGGGCGCCCCAGACCTGGGACTCCCAAAGCCTAAGGGCTGGGCCGCCCCAGGCCTGGGTTCCCAAAGCCTAAGGCCTGGGGCGCCCTAGGCCTGGGGCTCCCAAAGCCTAAGGGCTGGGGCACCCCAGGCCTGGGGCTCCCTAATCCTAAGGGTTAGGGAGTCCAAGGCCTAGGGCTCCCTAAGCCTAAAGGCTGGGGTGCCCACCTGGGGCTCCCTTATCCTAAGTGCTGGGGCGCCCAGGCCTGGGTCTCCCTAAGACTAAGGGCTGGGGCACCCCAGGCCAGGGACTCCCAAAGCCTAATGCCTGGGGCGCCTCAGGCCTGGGGCTCCCTAAGCCTAAGGGCTGGGGCACCCTGGCCTTGGCCCCTAAGACTAAGGGCTGGGGCACCCCAGGCCAGGGACTCCCAAAGCCTAATGCCTGGGGCGCCTCAGGCCTGGGGCTCCCAAAGCCTAAGGGCTGGGGCACCCCAGGCCTGAGTCTCCCTAATCCTAAGGCCTGGGGAGTCCAAGGCCTAGGGCTCCCTAAGCCTAAAGGCAGGGGCGCCCACTTGGGGCTCCCTTATCCTAAGTGCTGGGGCGCCCAGGCCTGGGGCTCCTAAATCTAAGGGCTGGGGCGCCCCAGGCCTGGGACTCCCAAAGCCTATGGCCTGGGGTGCCACGGGCTTGGGCACCCTAAGCCTAAGGCTGGGGCACCCCGGGCCTGGGGCTCCCAAAGCCTAAGGGCCGAAACGCCCCGGGCCTGGGGCTCCCAAAGCCTAAGGGCTGGAGAGCCACGAGCCTGGGGCTCCCTAAGCCTAAGGGCTGGGGCAGCCCAGGCCTGGGGCTCCAAAGCCTAAGGGCTGGGGAGCCCCGGGCCTGGGGCTCCCTTCGCCTAAGGGCTGGGACGCCCAGGCCTGGAGCTCCCTAAGCCTAAGTGCTTGGGCCCCTGGCCAGGTGCTCCCTAAGCCTAAGGGCTATGGCGCCCCAGGACTAGGGTCCCAAATCCTAATGCTGGGGCTCCCCAGGCCTGGCGCTCTCAAAGCCTAAAGGCTGGGGCACCACAGGCCTGGGGCTCTCTAAGACTAAGGGCTAGGGCGCCCCAGGTCTGGGGCTCCCGAAGCCTAAGGGCTGGGGCGCCCCAGGACAGGAGTCCCAAATCCTAAGGGCTGGGGCACTCCAGGCCTGGGGCTCCCAAAGCCTATGGGCTGGGGCGCGCCAGGCCTGGCGCTCTCAAAACCTAAAGGCTGGGGCGCCACAGGCCTGGGGCTCCCTAAGCCTAAGGGCTGGGTTGCCCCAGACTTGGGGCTCCCAAAGCCTAAGGGCTGGGGCGCCCCAACCTGGGACTCCCAAAGCCTAAGGACTGGGCAGCCCCAGGCTTGGGTCCCAAAGCCTAAGGGCTGGGGCGCCCTAGGCCTGGGGCTCTCAAAGCCTAAGGGCTGGGGCAGCCCAGGCCTGGGTCTCCCTAATCCTAAGGGCTGGGGAGTCCACGGCCTAGGCTCTCTAAGCCTAAAGGCTGGGGCGCCCACCTGGGGCTCCCTTATCCTAAGTGCTGGGGCGCCCAGGCCTGTGGCTCCCTAAGCCTAAGGGCTGGGGCGCCCCAAGCCTAAGTGTTGGGGCGCTCCGGGCCTGGGGCTTCCTAAGTCTAAGGACTGGAGCGCAACAAGCCTGGGGCTCCCAAAGCCAAAGGGCTGGGGCGCCCCAGGCACGGGGCTACCAAAGCCTACGGGCTGCGGCGCCCCAGGCACGGGGCTACCAAAGCCTACGGGCTGCGGCGCCCCAGGACTGGGGTTCCAAAGCCTAAGGGCTGGGGCACCCCAGGCCTTAGGTCCCAAAGCCTAAATGATGGGGCGACCAAGGCCTGGGCCTCCCTAAGACTAAGGGCTGTGGCGCCCCAGGACTGGGGCTCCCTAAGACTAAAGTCTGGGGCACTCCAGGCCTGGGCTCCCTAAGCCTAAGGGCTGGGGCGCCCCAGGCCTGGGACTCCCAAAGCCTTAGGCCAGGGGCGCCCCAGGCCTGGGGCTCCCTAAGCCTATGGCCAGGGGCGCCCCAGGCCTGGGGCTCCCTAAGCCCAAAGGCTGGGGCGCCCCAAAACTGGGCCTCCCTAAGCCTAAGTGTTGGGGCACCCCGGGCCTGGGCCTTCCTAAGCCTAAGAACTGGGGCGCAACAAGCCTGGGGCTCCCAAAGCCAAAGGGCTGGGGCACCCCAGGCACGGGGCTGCCAAAGGCTAAGGGCTGGGGCGACCCAGCCTGGGGCTACCAAAGCCTACGGGCTGGGGCGCCCCAGGACTGGGGTTCCAAAGCCTAAGGGCTGGGGCACCCCAGGCCTTAGGTCCCAAAGACTAAGGCATGGGGCAACCAAGGCATGGGCCTCCCTAAGACTAAGGGATGTGGCGCCCCAGGACTGGGGCTCCCTAAGACTAAAGTCTGGGGCGCTGCAGGCCTTGGCTCCCTAAGCCTAAGGTCTGGGGCGCCTCAGGCCCAGGGGCTCCCGAAGCCAAAGGGCTGGGAAGGCCTGGGCCTGTGGCTCCCTAAGCCTAAGTGTTGGGGCGCTCCAGGCCTGGGGCTTCCTAAGCCTAAGGACTGGGGCGCCACAAGCCTGGGGCTCCCAAAGCCTAAGAGCTGCGGCACCCCTGGCACGGGGCTCCCAAAGCCTAAGGGCTGGGGCGCCCCAGGCCTGGGGCTCCCAAAACCAAAGGGCTGGGGCGACACAGTCCAGGTCCTCCCTTATCCTAATGGTTGGGGCGCCCCAGGCCTGGGGCTCCCAAAACCTAAGGGAAAAGGGCCCCCAGACCGGCGTCTCCCAAATCCTAAGGGCTCTGGCGCCCCAGGCCTGAGGCTCAAAATCCTAATGGTTGGGGCGCCCCGGGCCTGGGGCTCCCAAAACCGAAGGGAAAGGAGCGCCCCAGACCTGGGGCTCAAAAAGCCTAAGGGCTCGGGCGCCCGAGGCCTGGGGCTCCCAAATCCTAAGGGCCTGAGCGCCCCAGGCCTAGGGCTCCCAATGAATAAGGGCTGGGGAGCCCCTGGCCTAGAGCTCCATAAGCCTAAGGGCTGGGGCTCCCCAGGCCTGGGGCTCCCAAAGCCTAAGGGCTGGGGTTCCCCAGGCCTGGGGCTCCCTAAGCCTAAAGGCTTGGGCTCCCCAGGCCTGGAGCTCGCTAAGCCTAAGGGCTGGGTCGCCGCAGGCCTAGGGTTCCCAAACCTAAGGGCTGGGGTGCCCCAGGCCTGGGGCTCCCTAAGCCTAAGGGTTGGGGCGCCCCAGGCCTGAGTCTCGCTAAGCCTAAGTGATGGGGCGTCCCCGGCCTCGGCCTCCCTAAGCCTAAGGGCTGGGTCTCCCCAGGCCTAGGGCTCCCTTAGCCTAAGGTCTGGGGTGCCCCCGGCTTGGGGCTCCCTAAGCCTAAGGGATGGGGTGCTCCAGGCCGGGCGCTCCCTAAGCCTAAGGGCTGGGGCGTCCCAGGCCGGGGGCTCCCTAAGGCTAAGGGCTGGGGCGCCCCAAGCAGGGGCTCATTAGCCAATGGGCTGGGGCGCCACAGGCCTGGGGTTCTCTAAGAATAAGGGCTGGGGCGCCCCAGGCCTTGTGCGCCCTAAGCCTACGGGCTGGGGTGCCCCAGGCCTGGGGCTCCCTAAGTGTAAGGGCTGAGGCCCCCCAGGCCTGGGGTTCCAAAGCCTAAGGGCTGGGGCAACCCAGGTCAAGGGCTCCCTAAGCCTAAGGCCTGGGGCTCCCCATGCCTTCGGCTCCCTAAGCCTAAGGGCTGGGGCGCCCCAAGCCTGGTGTTCCAAAGCCTAAGTGCTGGGGCGCCCCAGGCCTGGGGTCCCAAACCTAAGTGCTGGGGCGACACAGGCCAGGTCCTCCCTAAGCCTAAGGGCTGGGGCGCCCCAGGCCTAGGGCTCCCAAAACCTAAGGGAAAGCGGCCCCCAGACCTGCGGCTCCCTAAGCCTAAGGGCTGGGGCGCCCCAGGCCTGGGGCTCCCAAGGCCTAAGGCCAGGGGCGTCCCATGCCTGGGGCACCCTAAGCCTAAGGGCTGGGGCACCCCAGGCATGGGGCTCCAAAAGCCTAAGTGCTGGGGCGCTCCAAACCTGGGAATCCCAAAGACTAAGGGCTGAGGCTCTCCAGGCCTGGGGCTGCCAAAGCCTAAGGGCTGGGCCGCCCCATGGCTGGGTTCCCAAAGCCTAAGGGCTGGGGCGCCCTAGGCCTGGGGCTCCCAAAGCCTAAGGGCTGGGGCACACCAGGCCTGGGGCTCCTTAATCCTAAGGGCTGGGGATTCCAAATCCTAGGGCTCCCTAAGCCTAAAGGCTGGGGGGCCCACCTGGGGCTGCCTTATCCGAAGTGCTGGGGTGCCCAGGCCTGGGGCTCCCTAAGCCTAAAGGCTGGGGCGCCCCAGGCCTTGGGCTCCCTAAGTCTAAGGGCTGGGGCACCCCAAGACTTGGCTCCCGAAGCTTAAGGGCTGGGGCGCCCCAGGCCTGGGTCTCCCAAAGACTAAGGACTGGGGCTCCCCAGGCCTGGGCCTCCCACAGCCTAAGGGCTGTGGCGCCCCAGGCCTGGGGCTCCCTAAGCCTAAAGTCTCCCAAGCCAGGGGCTCCCTAAGCCTACGTGTTGGGGCGCCCCGGGCCTGGGGCTTCCTAAGCCTAAGGACTGGGGCGCAACTAGCCTGGGGCTCCCAAAGCCAAAGGGCTGGGGCGCCCCAGGCCTGGGGCTCCCAAATCCTAAGGGCTGGGGCGCCCCAGGCCTGGAGCTACCAAAGCCTAAGGGCTGGGAAGCCACGGGCCTGGGACGCCCTAAGCCTAAGGGCTAGGGCGCCCCAGCCTGGTTTACCAAAGCCTACGGGCTGGGGCGCCACAGGACTGGGGTTCCAAAGCCTAAGGGCAGGGGAACCCCAGGACTTATGTCCCAAAGCTTAAGGGATGGGGCGACCCAGGCCTAGGGTTCCCAAAGCCTAATGCCTGGAGCTAGCTAAGCCTAAGGGCTGGGGCGCCCCAGGCCTGGGGCTCCCAAAGCCTAAGGGCTGGGGCACCCCAGGCACGGGGCTCCCAAAGCCTAAGGGCTGGGGCGCCCCAGGCCTAGGGTTCCCAAAGCCTAAGGCCTGGGGCTCACTAAGCCTAAGGGCTGGGGCGCGCCAGGCCTGGGGCTCCCAAAGCCTAAGGGCTGGGGCGCCCCAGGCCTGGGGCTCCCAAATCCTAAGGTCTGGGGCAACCCAGGCCTGGAGCTACCAAATGCTAAGGGATGGGGCGCAACGGGCCTGGGATGCCCTAAGCCTAAGGGCTGGGGCGCCCCAGCCTGGGGCTACCAAAGCCTACGGGCTGGGGCGCCCCAGGACTGGGGATCCAAAGCCTAAGGGATGGGGCACCCCAGGGTTATGTCCCAAAGATTAAGGGATGGGGCGACCCCGGCCTGGGCCTCCCTAAGACTAAGGGCTATGGCGCCCCAGGACTGGGGCTCCCTAAGACTAAAGTCTGGGGCGCTCCAAGCCTGGGCTCCCTAAGCCTATGTGTTGGGGCGCCCCGGGCCTGGGGCTCCCAAAGCCTAAGAGCTGCGGCGCCCCAGGCACGTGACTCCCAAAGCCTAAGGGCTGGGGCGCCCCAGGCCTAGGGTTCCCAAAGCCTAAGGCCTGGGGCTCGCTAAGCCTAAGGGCTGGGGCGCCCCAGGCATGGGGCCCCCAAAGCCTAAGGGCTGGGGCGCCCCATGCCTGGGGCTCCCAAATCCAAAGGGCTGGGGCGACACAGGCCAGGTCCTCCCTTATCCTAAGGGTTGGGGCGCCCCAGGCCTGGGGCTCCCAAAACCAAAGGGAAAGGGGCCCCCACACCTGCGGCTCCCAAAGCCTAAGGGCTCTGGCGCCCCAGGCCTGAGGCTCCCAAAACCTAAAGGCTGGGGCGCCCCGGGCCTGGGGCTCCCTAAGCCTAAGAGCTAGGGCACCTCAGGCCTTGGGCTCCCAAAGCCTAAGGGCTGGGGTGCCACGGGCTTGGGCACCCTAAGCCTAAGGCTGGGGCACCCCGGGCCTGGGGCTCCCAAAGCCTAAGGGCCGAGACGCCCCAGTCCTGGGACTCCCTAAGCTTAAGGGCTGGGGCGCCCCAGCCTTCGGCCACAAAAGCCTACGGGCTGGGGCGCCCCAGGACTGGGGTTCCAAAGCCTAAGTGCTGGGGCGCCCCAGGCCTGGGCCTCCCTAAGACTAAGGGCTGTGGTGCCCCAGGACTTGGGCTCCCAAAACCGAAGGGAAAGGGGCGCCCCAGACCTGGGGCTCAAAAAGCCTAAGGGCTCGGGCGCCCGAGGCCTGGGGCTCCCAAATCCTAAGGGCCTGAGCACCCCAGGCCTAGGGCTCCCAATGCCTAAGGGCTGGTGAGGCCCTGGCCTAGGGCTCCATAAGCCTAAGGGCTGGGGCGCCCCAGGCCTGGGGCTCCCAAAGTCTAAGGGCTGGGGTTCCCCAGGCCTTGGGCTCCCTAAGCCTAAAGGCTTGGGCTCCCCAGGCCTGGAGTTCGCTAAGCCTAAGGGCTGGGTCGCTCCAGGCCTAGGGTTCCCATGCCTAAGGGCTGGGGCGCCCCAGACCTGGGGCTCCCTAAGCCTAAGGGTTGGGGCGCCCCAGGCCTTAGGTCCCAAAGCCTAAGGGATGGGGCGACCAAGGCCTGGGCCTCCCTAAGACTAAGGGCTGTGGCGCCCCAGGACTGGGGCTCCCTAATACTAAAGTCTGGGGCACTCCAGGCATGGGCTCGCTATGCCTAAGGGCTGGGGCGCCCCAGGACTGGGGCTTCCTAAGCCTAAGGACTGGGGCGCCACAAGCCTGGGGCTCCCAAAGCCTAAGGGCTGGGGCGCCCCAGGCCTAGGGTTCCCAAAGCCTAAGGCCTGGGGCTCGCTAAACCTAAGGGCTGGGGCGCCCCAGGCCTGGGGCTGCCAAAGCATAAGGGCTGGGGCGCCCCAGGCCTAGGGTTCCCAAAGCCTAAGGCCTGAGGCTCGCTGCCCCAGGCCTGGGGCTCCCAAAGCATAAGGGCTGGGGCGCCCCAGGCCTGGGGCTCCCTAAGCCTAAGGGCTGGGGCGCCCCAGGACTGGGACTCCCAAAGCCTAAGGCCAGGGGCGCCCCAGGCCTGGGGCTCCCTAAGCCTATGGGCTGGGCGCCCCAGGCCTTGGCTCCCTAAGCCTAAGGGCTAGGGTGCCCCAGGCCTGGGGCTCCCTAAGCCTAAAGGCTGGGGCGCCCCAAGACTGGGCCTCCCTAAGCCTAAGTGTTGGGGCGCCCCGGGCCTGGGCCTTCCTATGCCTCAGAACTGGGGCGCAACAAGCCTGGGTCTCCCAAAGCCAAAGAGCTGGGGCGCCCCAGGCACGGGGCTGCCAAAGCCTAAGGGCTGGGGCGACCCAGCCTGGGGCTACCAAAGCCTACGGGCTGGGGCGCCCCAGGACTGGGATTCCAAAGCCTAAGGGCTGGGGCACCCCAGGCCTTAGGTCCCAAAGCCTAAGGCATGGGGCAACCAAGGCCTGGGCCTCCCTAAGACTAAGGGCTGTGGCGCCCAGGACTGGGGCTCCCTAAGACTAAAGTCTGGGGCGCTGCAGGCCTTGGCTCCCTAAGCCTAAGGACTGGGGCGCCTCAGGCCCAGGGGCTCCCAAAGCCCAAGGGCTGGGAAGCCCTGGGCCTGTGGCTCCCTAAGACTAAGTGTTGGGGCGCCCCAGGCTTGGGGCTTCCTAAGCCTAAGGACTGGGGCGCCACAAGCCTGGGGCTCCCAAAGCTTAAGAGCTGCGGCACCCCTGGCACGGGGCTCCCAAAGCCTAAGGGCTGGGGCCCCCAGGCCTGGGGCTCCCAAAACCAAAGGGCTGGGGCGACACAGGCCCAGTCCTCCCTTATCCTAATGGTTGGGGCGCCCCAGGCCTGGGGCTCCCAAAACCTAAGGGAAAAGGGCGCCCAGACCGGCATCTCCCAAATCCTAAGGGCTCGGGTGCCCCAGGCCTGAGGCTCAAAATCCTAATGGTTGGGGCGCCCCGGGCCCGGGGCTCCCAAAGCCTAAGGGCTGGGGAACCCCGGACCTGGGACTCCCAAACCTAAGGGCTGGGGCGCCCCAGCCTGGGGCTACCAAAGCCTAAGTGCCGGGGCGCCCCGAGCCTGGGACTCCCTAAGCCTATGGGCTGGGGTGCCCCAGCCTGGGGCTACCAAAGCCTACGGGCTGGGGCGCCCCAGGACTGGGGTTCCAAAGCCTAAGGGCTGGGACGCCCCAGGCCTGGGCCTCCCTAAGACTAAGGGCTGTGGCGCCACAGGACTGGGGCTCCCAAAACCGAAGGGAAAGGGGCGCCCCAGACCTGGGGCTCAAAAAGCCTAAGGGCTCGGGCGCCCGAGGCCTGGGGCTCCCAAATCCTAAGGGCCTGAGCGCCCGAGGCTTAGGGGTCCCAATGAATAAGGGCTGGGGAGCCCCTGGCCTAGGGCTCCATAAGCCTAAGGGCTGGGGCTCCCCAGGCCTGGGGCTCCCAAAGCCTAAGGGCTGGGGTTCCCCAGGCCTGGGGCTCCCTAAGCCTAAAGGCTTGGGCTCCCCAGGCCTGGAGCTCGCTAAGCCTAAGGGCTGGGTCGCCGCAGGCCTAGGGTTCCCAAACCTAAGGGCTGGGGTGCCCCAGGCCTGGGGCTCCCTAAGCCTAAGGGTTGGGGCGCCCCAGGCCTGAGTCTCGCTAAGCCTAAGTGATGGGGCGTCCCCGGCCTCGGCCTCCCTAAGCCTAAGGGCTGGGTCACCCCAGGCCTAGGGCTCCCTTAGCCTAAGGTCTGGGGTGCCCCCGGCTTGGGGCTCCCTAAGCCTAAGGGATGGGGTGCTCCAGGCCGGGGGCTCCCTAAGCCTAAGGGCTGGGCGTCCCAGGCCGGGGGCTCCTAAGGCTAAGGGCTGGGGCGCCCCAAGCAGGGGCTCATTAGCCAATGGGCTGGGGCGCCACAGACCTGGGGTTCTCTAAGAATAAGGGCTGGGGCGCCCCAGGCCTTGTGCGCCCTAAGCCTACGGGCTGGGGTGCCCCAGGCCTGGGGCTCCCTAAGTCTAAGGGCTGAGGCCCCCCAGGCCTGGGGTTCCAAAGCCTAAGGGCTGGGGCAACCCAGGCCAAGGGCTCCCTAAGCCTAAGGGCTGGTGCTCCCCATGCCTTCGGCTCCCTAAGCCTAAGGGCTGGGGCGCCCCAAGCCTGGTGTTCCAAATCCTAAGTGCTGGGGCGCCCCAGGCCTGGGGTCCCAAACCTAAGTGCTGGGGCGACACAGGCCAGGTCCTCACTAAGCCTAAGGGCTGGGGCGCCCCAGGCCTAGGGCTCCCAAAACCTAAGGGAAAGCGGCCCCCAGACCTGCGGCTCCCTAAGCCTAAGGGCTGGGGCGCCCCAGGCCTGGGGCTCCCTAAGCCTAAGGGCTGGGGCACCCCAGGCATGGGGCTCCAAAAGCCTAAGTGCTGGGGTGCTCCAGGCCTGGGAATCCCAAAGACTAAGGGCTGAGGCTCTCCAGGCCTGGGGCTGCCAAAGCCTAAGGGCTGGGGTGTCCCAGACCTGGGGCTCCCAAAGCCTAAGGGCTGGGGCGCCTCAGACCTGGGACTCCCAGAGCCTAAGGGCTGGGCCGCCCCATGGCTGGGTTCCCAAAGCCTAAGGGCTGGGGCGCCCTAGGCCTGGGGCTCCCTAATCCTAAGGGCTGGGGAGTCCAAGGCCTAGGGCTCCCTAAGCCTAAAGGCTGGGGGTCCCACCTGGGGCTGCCTTATCCGAAGTGCTGGGGTGCCCAGGCCTGGGGCTCCCTAAGCCAAAAGGCTGGGGCGCCCCAGGCCTTGGGCTCCCTAAGTCTAAGGGCTGGGGCACCCCAAGACTTGGCTCCCAAAGCCTAAGGGCTGGGGCGCCCCAGGCCTGGGTCTCCCAAAGACTAAGGACTGGGGCTCCCCAGGCCTGGGTCTCCCACAGCCTAAGGGCTGTGGTGCCCCAGGCCTGGGGCTCCCTAAGCCTAAAGTCTCCCAAGCCAGGGGCTCCCTAAGCCTACGTGTTGGGGCACCCCGGGCCTGGGGCTTCCTAAGCCTAAGGACTGGGGCGCAACAAGCCTGGGGCTCCCAAAGCCAAAAGGCTGGGGCGCCCCAGGCCTAGGGTTCCCAAAGCCTAAGGCCTGGGGCTCGCTAAGCCTGAGGGTTGGGGCGCCCCAGGCCTGGGGCTCCCAAAGCCTAAGGGCTGGGGCGCCCCAGGACTGGGGCTCCCAAATCCTAAGGGCTGGGGCGCCCCAGGCCTGGAGCTACCAAAGCCTAAGGGCTGGGGCGCCACGGGCCTGGGACGCCCTAAGCCTAAGGGCTAGGGCGCCCCAGCCTGGTTTACCAAAGCCTACGGGCTGGGCGCCCCAGGACTGGGGTTCCAAAGCCTAAGGGCAGGGGAACCCCAGGCCTTATGTCCCTAAGCTTAAGGGATGGGGCGACCCAGGCCTAGGGTTCCCAAAGCCTAATGCCTGGAGCTCGCTAAGCCTAAGGGCTGGGGCGCCCCAGGCCTGGGGCTCCCAAAGCCTAAGGGCTGGGGCGCCCCAGGCACGGGGCTCCCAAAGCCTAAGGGCTGGGGCGCCCCAGGCCTAGGGTTCCCAAAGCATACGGCCTGGGGCTCACTAAGCCTAAGGGCTGGGGCGCGCCAGGCCTGGGGCTCCCAAAGCCTAAGGGCTGGGACGCCCCAGGCCTGGGGCTCCCAAATCCTAAGGTCTGGGGCGCCCCAGGCCTGGAGCTACCAAATGCTAAGGGCTGGGGCGCCACGGGCCTGGGACGCCCTAAGCCTAAGGGCTGGGGCGCCCCAGCCTGGGGCTACCAAAGCCTACGGGCTGGGGCGCCCCAGGACTGGGGTTCCAAAGCCTAAGGGATGGGGCACCCCAGGCCTTATGTCCTAAAGATTAAGGGATGGGCAGACCCCGGCCTGGGCCTCCCTAAGACTAAGGGCTATGGCGCCCCAGGACTGGGGCTCCCTAAGACTAAAGTCTGGGGCGCTTCAAGCCTGGGATCCCTAAGCCTAAGTGTTGGGGCGCCCCGGGCCTGGGGCTCCCAAAGCCTAAGAGCTGCGGCGCCCCAGGCACGTGGCTCCCAAAGCCTAAGGGCTGGGGCGCCCCAGGCCCAGGGTTCCCAAAGCCTAAGGCCTGGGGCTCGCTAAGCCTAAGGGCTGGGGCGCCCCAGGCATGGGGCCCCCAAAGCCTAAGGGCTGGGGCGCCCCATGCCTGGGGCTCCCAAATCCAAAGGGCTGGGGCGACACAGGCCAGGTCCTCCCTTATTCTAAGGGTTGGGGCGCCCCAGGCCTGGGGCTCCCTAAGTCTAAGGGCTGAGGCGCCACAGGCCTGGGGTTCCAAAGCCTAAGGGCTGGGGCAACCCAGGCCAAGGGCTCCCTAAGCCTAAGGGCTGGGGCTCCCCATGCCTTCGGCTCCCTAAGCCTAAGGGCTGGGGCGCCCCAAGTCTGGTGTTCCAAAGCCTAAGTGCTGGGGCGCCCCAGGCCTGGGGTCCCAAACCTAAGTGCTGGGGCGACACAGGCCAGTTCCTCCCTAAGCCTAAGGGCTGGGGCGCCCCAGGCCTAGGGCTCCCAAAACCTAAGGGAAAGCGGCCCCCAGACCTGCGGCTCCCTAAGCCTAAGGGCTGGGGCGCCCCAGGCCTGGGGCTCCCAAGGCCTAAGGCCTGGGGCGCCCCATGCCTGGGGCACCCTAAGCCTAAGGGCTGGGGCACCCCAGGCATGGGGCTCCAAAAGCCTAAGTGCTGGGGCGCTCCAGGCCTGGGAATCCCAAAGACTAATGGCCGAGGCTCTCCAGGCCTGGGGCTGCCAAAGCCTAAGGGCTGGGGTGTCCCAGACCTGGGGCTCCCAAAGCCTAAGGGCTGGGCTGCCCCATGCCTGGGTTCCCAAAGCCTAAGGGCTGGGGCACACCAGGCCTGGGACTCCCTAATCCTAAGGGCTGGGGAGTCCAATTCCTAGGGCTCCCTAAGCCTAAAAGCTGGGGGTCCCACCTGGGGCTGCCTTATCCGAAGTGCTGGGGTGCCCAGGCCTGGAGCTCCCTAAGCCTAAAGGCTGGGGCTCCCAGGCCTTGGGCTCCCTAAGTCTAAGGGCTGGGGCACCCCAAGACTTGGCTCCCGAAGCCTAAGGGCTGGGGCGCCCCAGGCCTGGGTCTCCCAAAGACTAAGGACTGGGGCTCCCCAGGCCTGGGTCTCCCACAGCCTAAGGGCTGTGGCGCCCCAGGCCTGGGGCTCCCTAAGCCTAAAATCTCCCAAGCCAGGGGCTCCCTAAGCCTACGTGTTGGGGCACCCCGGGCCTGGGGCTTCCTAAGCCTAAGGACTGGGGCGCAACAAGCCTGGGGCTCCCAAAGCCAAAGAGCTGGGGCGCCCCAGGCCTAGGGTTCCCAAAGCCTAAGGCCTGGGGCTCGCTAAGCCTGAGGGTTGGGGCGCCCCAGGCCTGGGGCTCCCAAATCCTAAGGGCTGGGGCGCCCCAGGCCTGGAGCTACCAAAGCCTAAGGGCTGTGGCGCCACGGGCCTGGGACGCCCTAAGCCTAAGGGCTAGGGCGCCCTAGCCTGGTTTACCAAAGCCTACGGGCTGGGCGCCCCAGGACTGGGGTTCCAAAGCCTAAGGGCAGGGGAACCCCAGGCCTTATGTCCCAAAGCTTAAGGGATGCGGCGCCCCAGGCCTAGGGTTCCCAAAGCCTAAGGCCTGGGGCTCACTAAGCCTAAGGGCTGGGGCGCCCCAGGCCTGGGGCTCCCAAAGCCTAAGGGCTGGGGTGCCCCAGGCCTGGGGCTCCCAAAGCCTAAGGGCTGGGGTGCCCCAGGCCTGGGGCTCCCAAATCCTAAGGTCTGGGGCGCCCCAGGCCTGGAGCTACCAAATGCTAAGGGCTGGGGCGCCACGGGCCTGGGACGCCCTAAGCCTAAGGGCTGGGGCGCCCCAGCCTGGGGCTACCAAAGCCTACGGGCTGGGGCGCCCCAGGACTGGGGTTCCAAAGCCTAAGGGATGGGGCACCCCAGGCCTTATGTCCCAAAGATTAAGGGATGGGGCGACCCCGGCCTGGGCCTCCCTAAGACTAAGGGCTATGGCGCCCCAGGACTGGGGCTCCCTAAGACTAAAGTCTGGGGCGCTCCAAGCCTGGGCTCCCTAAGCCTAAGTGTTGGGGCGCCCCGGGCCTGGGGCTCCCAAAGCCTAAGAGCTGCGGCGCCCCAGGCACGCAGCTCCCAAAGCCTAAGGGCTGGGGCGCCCCAGGCCTAGGGTTCCCAAAGCCTAAGGCCTGGGGCTCGCTAAGCCTAAGGGCTGGGGCGCCCCAGGCATGGGGCCCCCAAAGCCTAAGGGCTGGGGCGCCCCATGCCTGGGGCTCCCAAATCCAAAGGGCTGGGGCAACACCGGCCAGGTCCTCCCTTATCCTAAGGGTTGGGGCGCCCCAGGCCTGTGGCTCCCAAAATCTAAGGGAAAGGGGCCCTCACACCTGCGGCTCCCAAAGCCTAAGGGCTCTGGCGCCCCAGGCCTGAGGTTCCCAAATCCTAAGGGCTGGGGCGCCCTGGGCCTGGGGCTCCCTAAGCCTAAGAGCTAGGGCACCTCAGGCCTGGGTCTCCCAAAGCCTAAGGGCTGGGGTGCCATGGGCTTGGGCACCCTAAGCCTAAGGCTGGGGCACCCCGGGCCTGGGGTTCCCAAAGCATAAGGACCGAGACGCCCCGGGCCTGGGACTCCCTAAGCCTAAGGGCTGGGGCGCCCCAGCCTTCGGCAACAAAAGCCTACGGGCTGGGGCGCCCCAGGACTGGGGCTCCCTTATCCTAAGTGCTGGGGCGCCCAGGCCTGGGACTCCCTAAGCCTAAGTGCTGGGGCCCCCCAGGCCTTGGACTCCCAAAGCTTATGGCCTGGGGCGCCCCAGGCCTTGGGCTCCATAAGTCTAAAGGCTGGGGCACCCCAAGACTTGGCTCCCGAAGCCTAAGGGCTGGGGTGCCCCAGGCCTAGGGTTCCCAAAGCCTAAGGCCTGGGGCTCGCTAAACCTAAGGGCTGGGGCGCCCCAGGCCTGGGGCTCCCAAACCCTAAGGGCTGGGGCGCCCCAGGCCTGGGCCTCCCAAAGCCTAAGGGCTGGGGCGCCCCAGGCCTAGGGCTCCCTAAGCCTAAGTGCTGGGGCGCCCCTGGCCAGGTGCTTCCCAAGCCTAAGGGCTGTGGCGCCCCAGGATTGGGGTCCCAAATCCTAAGTGTTGGGGCACTCCAAGTCTAGGGCTCCCAAAGCCTAAGCGCTGGGGCGTGCCAGGCCTGGCGCTCTCAAAGCCTAAAGGCTGGGGCGCCACAGACCTGGGGCTCCCTAAGCCTAAAGGCTGGGGTGTCACGGGCTTGGGGCACCCTAAGCTTAAGGCTGGGGCGCACACCTGGGGCTCCCTTATCCTAAGTGCTGGGGCGCCCAGGCCTGGGGCTCCCTAAGCCTAAGGGCTGGGGCGCCCCAGGCCTGGGACGCCCAAAGCCTATGGCCTGGGGCTCGCTAAGCCTAAGGGCTCAGGCGCCCTAGGCTTGGGGCTCCCAAAGCCTAAGGGCTGGGGCACCCCAGGCCTTAGGTCCCAAAGCCTAAGGATGGGGCGACCAAGGCCTGGGCCTCCCTAAGACTAAGGGCTGTGGCGCCCCAGGACTGTGGCTCCCTAAGACTAAAGTCTGGGGCACTCCAGGCCTGGGGCTCCTTAAGCCTAAAGGCTGGGGCTCCCCAGACCTGGAGTTCGCTAAGCCTAAGGGCTGGGTCGCTCCAGGCCTAGGGTTCCCAAGCCTAAGGGCTGGGGCACCCCAGGCCTAGGGCTCCCTAAGCCTAAGGGTTGGGGCGCCCCAGGCCTGGGTCTCGCTAATCCAAAGGGATGGGGCGCCCCTGGCCTGGGGCTCCCAAAGCCCAAACGCTGGGGCGCCCCAGGCATGGGGCAACCAAAGCCTAAGGGCTGGGGTGCCCCTGGCCTGGGGCTCCCAAAGCCTAAGGGCTGGGGAGCCTCAGACCTGGGACTCCCAAAGCCTAAGGTCTGGGCCGCCCCAGGGCTGGGTTCCCAAAGCCTAAGGGCTCGGGCGCCCTAGGCTTGGGGCTCCCAAAGCCTAAGGGCTGGGGCACCCCAGGCCTGGGTCTCCCTAATCCTAAGGCCTGGGGAGTCCAAGGCCTAGGGCTCCCTAAGCCTAAAGGCAGGGGCGCCCACTTGGGGCTCCCTTATCCTAAGTGCTGGGGCGCCCAGGCCTGGGGCTCCCTAAATCTAAGGGCTGGGGCGCCCCAGGCCTGGGACTCCCAAAGCCTATGGCCTGGGGCTCGCTAAGCCTAAGGGCTCGGGCGCCCTAGGCTTGGGGCTCCCAAAGCATAAGGGCTGGGGCACCCCAGGCCTTAGGTCCCAAAGCCTAAGGATGGGGCGACCAAGGCCTGGGCCTCCCTAAGACTAAGGGCTGTGGCGCCCCAGGACTGGGGCTCTCTAAGGCTAAAGTCTGGGGCACTCCAGGCCTGGGGCTCCTTAAGCCTAAAGGCTGGGGCTCCCCAGGCCTGGAGTTCGCTAAGCCTAAGGACTGGGTCGCTCCAGGCCTAGGGTTCCCAAGCCTAAGGGCTGGGGCGCCCCAGGCCTAGGGCTCCCTAAGCCTAAGGGTTGGGGCGCCCCAGGCCTGGGTTCGCTAATCCAAAGGGATGGGGCGCCCCAGGCCAGGGGCTCCCAAAGCCTAAACGCTGGGGCGCCCCAGGCATGGGGCTACCAAAGCCTAAGGGCTGGGGGGCCCCAAATCCTAATGCTGGGGCGCCCCAGGCCTGGCGCACTCAAAGCCTAAAGGCTGGGGCGCCACAGGCCTGGGGCTCCCTAAGACTAATGGCTGGGGTGCCCAGGCCTGGGGCTCCCGAAGCCTAAGGGCTGGGGCGCCCCAGGCCTGGGGCTCCCTAAGCCTAAGTGCTGGGGCGCCCCTGGCCAGGTGCTCCCTAAGCCTAAGGGCTGTGGCGCCCCAGGACTGGGGTCCCAAATCCTAAGGGCTGGGGCACTCCAGGCCTGGGGCTCCCAAAGCCTATGGGCTGGGGCGCGCCAGGCCTGGCGCTCTCAAAGCCTAAAGGCTGGGGCCCCACAGGCCTGGGGCTCCCTAAGCCTAAGGGCTGGGTTGCCCCAGACTTCGGGCTCCCAAAGCCTAAGGGCTGGGGCGCCCAAGACCTGGGACTCCCAAAGCCTAAGAGCTGGGCCGCCCCAGGCCTGGGTCTGCCTAATCCTAACGGCTGGGGAGTCCACGGCCTAGGGCTCCCTAAGCCTAAAGGCTGGGGCGCCCACCTAGGGCTCCCTTATCCTAAGTTCTGGGGCGCCCAGGCCTGGGGCTCCCTAAGCCTAAGGGCTGGGGCGCCCCAGGCCTGGGACTCACAAAGCCTATGGCCTGGGGCTCGCTAAGCCTAAGTGTTGGGCCGCCCCAGCCTGGGGCTTCCTAAGCTGAAGGACTGGGGTGCAACAAGCCTGGGGTTCCCAAAGCCAAAGGGCTGGGGCGCACCAGGCACGGGGCTACCATAGCCTACGGGCTGGGGCGCCCCAGGACTGGGGTTCCAAAGCCTAAGGGCTGGGGCACCCCAGGCCTTAGGTCCCAAAGCCTAAGGATGGGGCGACCAAGGCCTGGGCCTCCCTAAGACTAAGGGCTGTGGCGCCCCAGGACTGGGGCTCCCTAAGACTAAAGTCTGGGGCACGCCAGGCCTGTGGCTCCTTAAACCTAAAGGCTGGGGCTCCCCAGGCCTGGAGTTCGCTAAGCCTAAGGGCTGGGTCGCTCCAGGCCTAGGGTTCCCAAGCCTAAGAGCTGGGGCGCCCCAGGCCTAGGGCTCCCTAAGCCTAAGGGTTGGGGCGACCCAGGCCTGGGTCTCGCTAATCCAAAGGGATGGGGCACACCAGGCCTGGGGCTCCCAAAGCCTAAACGCTGGGGCGCCCCAGGCATGGGGCTACCTAAGCCTAAGGGCTGGGGCGCCCCTGGCCTGGGGCTCCCAAAGCCTAAGGCCTGGGGCGCCACAGACCTGGGGCTCCATAAGCCTAAGGGCTGGGTTGCCCCAGACCTGGGGCTCCCAAAGCCTAAGGGCTGGGGCGCCTCAGACCTGGGACTCCCAAAGCATAAGGTCTGGGCCGCCCCAGGGCTGGGTTCCCAAAGCCTAAGGGCTCGGGCGCCCTAGGCTTGGGGTTCCCAAAGCCAAAGGGCTGGGGCACCCCAGGCCTGGGTCTCCCTAATCCTAAGGGCTGGGGAGTCCAAGGCCTAGGGCTCCCTAAGCCTAAAGGCTGGGGCGCCCACCTGGGGCTCCCTTATCCTAAGTGCTGGGGCGCCCAGGCCTGGGGCTCCCTAAGCCTAAGGGCTGGGGCGCCCCAGGCCTGGGACTCACAAAGCCTATGGCCTGGGGCTCGCTAAGCCTAAGGGCTGGGGCGCCCCAGGCCTCGGGCTCCCAAAGCCTAAGGGCTGGGGCGCCCCAGGCCTGGGCCTCCCAAAGCCTAAGGGCTGGGGCGCGCCAGGCCTGGAGCTACCAAAGCTAAGGGCTGGGGCGCCCCAAGCCTGAGGCTCCATAAGCCTAAGTGCTGGGGCGCCCCTGGCCAGGTGCTTCCTAAGCCTAAGGGCTGTGGCGCCCCAGGATTGGGTCCCAAATCCTAAGTGCTGGGGCACTCCAGGCCTGGGGCTCCCAAAGCCTAAGCGCTGGGGCGCGCCAGGCCTGGCGCTCTCAAAGCCTTAAGGCTGGGACGCCACAGGCCTGGGGCTCCCTAAGCTAAGGGCTGGGTTGCCCCAGACCTGGGGCTCCCAAAGCCTAAGGGCTGGGGCGCCCCAGACCTGGGACTCCCAAAGCCTAAGGGCTGGGCCGCCCCAGGCCTGGGTTCCCAAAGCCTAAGGCCTGGGGCGCCCTAGGCCTGGGGCTCCCAAAGCCTAAGGGCTGGGGCACCCCAGGCCTGGGGCTCCCTAATCCTAAGGGTTAGGGAGTCCAAGGCCTAGGGCTCCCTAAGCCTAAAGGCTGGGGTGCCCACCTGGGGCTCCCTTATCCTAAGTGCTGGGGCGCCCAGGCCTGGGTCTCCCTAAGACTAAGGGCTGGGGCACCCCAGGCCAGGGACTCCCAAAGCCTAATGCCTGGGGCGCCTCAGGCCTGGGGCTCCCTAAGCCTAAGGGCTGGGGCACCCTGGCCTTGGCCCCTAAGACTAAGGGCTGGGGCACCCCAGGCCAGGGACTCCCAAAGCCTAATGCCTGGGGCGCCTCAGGCCTGGGGCTCCCAAAGCCTAAGGGCTGGGGCACCCCAGGCCTGAGTCTCCCTAATCCTAAGGCCTGGGGAGTCCAAGGCCTAGGGCTCCCTAAGCCTAAAGGCAGGGGCGCCCACTTGGGGCTCCCTTATCCTAAGTGCTGGGGCGCCCAGGCCTGGGGCTCCCTAAATCTAAGGGCTGGGGCGCCCCAGGCCTGGGACTCCCAAAGCCTATGGCCTGGGGCTCGCTAAGCCTAAGGGCTCGGGCGCCCTAGGCTTGGGGCTCCCAAAGCATAAGGGCTGGGGCACCCCAGGCCTTAGGTCCCAAAGCCTAAGGATGGGGCGACCAAGGCCTGGGCCTCCCTAAGACTAAGGGCTGTGGCGCCCCAGGACTGGGGCTCTCTAAGGCTAAAGTCTGGGGCACTCCAGGCCTGGGGCTCCTTAAGCCTAAAGGCTGGGGCTCCCCAGGCCTGGAGTTCGCTAAGCCTAAGGGCTGGGTCGCTCCAGGCCTAGGGTTCCCAAGCCTAAGGGCTGGGGCGCCCCAGGCCTAGGGCTCCCTAAGCCTAAGGGTTGGGGCGCCCCAGGCCTGGGTTCGCTAATCCAAAGGGATGGGGCGCCCCAGGCCAGGGGCTCCCAAAGCCTAAACGCTTGGGCGCCCCAGGCCTGGCGCACTCAAAGCCTAAAGGCTGGGGCGCCACAGGCCTGGGGCTCCCTAAGACTAATGGCTGGGGTGCCCACGCCTGGGGCTCCCGAAGCCTAAGGGCTGTGGCGCCCCAGGCCTGGGGCTCCCTAAGCCTAAGTGCTGGGGCGCCCCTGGCCAGGTGCTCCCTAAGCCTAAGGGCTGTGGCGCCCCAGGACTGGGGTCCCAAATCCAAGGGCTGGGGCACTCCAGGCCTGGGGCTCCCAAAGCCTATGGGCTGGGGCGCGCCAGGCCTGGCGCTCTCAAAGCCTAAAGGCTGGGGCCCCACAGGCCTGGGGCTCCCTAAGCCTAAGGGCTGGGTTGCCCCAGACTTCGGGCTCCCAAAGCCTAAGGGCTAGGGCGCCCAAGACCTGGGACTCCCAAAGCCTAAGGGCTGGGCCGCCCCAGGCCTGGGTCTGCCTAATCCTAACGGCTGGGGAGTCCACGGCCTAGGGCTCCCTAAGCCTAAAGGCTGGGGTGCCCACCTAGGGCTCCCTTATCCTAAGTTCTGGGGCGCCCAGGCCTGGGGCTCCCTAAGCCTAAGGGCTGGGGCGCCCCAGGCTTGGGACTCACAAAGCCTATGGCCTGGGGCTCGCTAAGCCTAAGTGTTGGGCCGCCCCAGCCTGGGGCTTCCTAAGCTGAAGGACTGGGGCGCAACAAGCCTGGGGTTCCCAAAGCCAAAGGGCTGGGGCGCACCAGGCACGGGGCTACCATAGCCTACGGGCTGGGGCGCCCCAGGACTGGGGTTCCAAAGCCTAAGGGCTGGGGCACCCCAGGCCTTAGGTCCCAAAGCCTAAGGATGGGGCGACCAAGGCCTGGGCCTCCCTAAGACTAAGGGCTGTGGCGCCCCAGGACTGGGGCTCCCTAAGACTAAAGTCTGGGGCACGCCAGGCCTGGGGCTCCTTAAACCTAAAAGCTGGGGCTCCCCAGGCCTGGAGTTCGCTAAGCCTAAGGGCTGGGTCGCTCCAGGCCTAGGGTTCCCAAGCCTAAGAGCTGGGGCGCCCCAGGCCTAGGGCTCCCTAAGCCTAAGGGTTGGGGCGACCCAGGCCTGGGTCTCGCTAATCCAAAGGGATGGGGCACCCCAGGCCTGGGGCTCCCAAAGCCTAAACGCTGGAGCGCCCCAGGCATGGGGCTACCTAAGCCTAAGGGCTGGGGCGCCCCTGGCCTGGGGCTCCCAAAGCCTAAGGCCTGGGGCGCCACAGACCTGGGGCTCCATAAGCCTAAGGGCTGGGTTGCCCCAGACCTGGGGCTCCCAAAGCCTAAGGGCTGGGGCGCCTCAGACCTGGGACTCCCAAAGCATAAGGTCTGGGCCGCCCCAGGGCTGGGTTCCCAAAGCCTAAGGGCTCAGGCGCCCTAGGCTTGGGATTCCCAAAGCCAAAGGGCTGGGGCACCCCAGGCCTGGGTCTCCCTAATCCTAAGGGCTGGGGAGTCCAAGGCCTAGGGCTCCCTAAGCCTAAAGGCTGGGGCGCCCACCTGGGGCTCCCTTATCCTAAGTGCTGGGGCGCCCAGGCTTGGGGCTCCCTAAGCCTAAGGGCTGGGGCGCCCCAGGCCTGGGACTCACAAAGCCTATGGCCTGGGGCTCGCTAAGCCTAAGGGCTGGGGCGCCCCAGGCCTCGGGCTCCCAAAGCCTAAGGGCTGGGGCGCCCCAGGCCTGGGCCTCCCAAAGCCTAAGGGCTGGGGCGCCCCAGGCCTGGGCCTCCCAAAGCCTAAGGGCTGGGGCGCCCCAGGCCTGGAGCTACCAAAGCTAAGGGCTGGGGCGCCCCAAGCCTGAGGCTCCATAAGCCTAAGTGCTGGGGCGCCCCTGGCCAGGTGCTTCCTAAGCCTAAGGGCTGGGGCACCCCAGGCCTGGGGCTCCCTAATCCTAAGGGTTAGGGAGTCCAAGGCCTAGGGCTCCCTAAGCCTAAAGGCTGGGGTGCCCACCTGGGGCTCCCTTATCCTAAGTGCTGGGGCGCCCAGGCCTGGGTCTCCCTAAGACTAAGGGCTGGGGCACCCCAGGCCAGGGACTCCCAAAGCCTAATGCCTGGGGCGCCTCAGGCCTGGGGCTCCCTAAGCCTAAGGGCTGGGGCACCCCTGGCCTTGGCCCCTAAGCCTAAGGGCTGGGTCGCCCCAGGCCTGGGGTTACCGAAGACTAAGGAATGGGGCTCCCCAGGCCTGGGGCTCCCACAACCTAAGGGCTGTGGCGCCCCAGGCCTGGGGCTCCCTAAGCCTAAGTGTTGGGGCGCCACAGGCCAGGGGCTTCCTAAGCCTAAGGACTGGGGCGCAACAAGCCTGGGGCTCCCAAAGCCAAAGGGCTGGGGCGCCCCAGGTACGGGGATCCCAAATCCTAAAGGCAGGGGCGCCCCAAGCCTGGGGCTCCCTAAGCCTAAGTGTTGGGGCGCCACAGGACAGGGGCTTCCTAAGCCTAAGGACTGGAGCGCAACCAGCCTGGGGCTCCCAAAGCCAAAGGGCTGGGGCGCCCCATGCCTAGGGTTCCCAAAGCCTAAGGCCTGGGGCTCGCTAAGCCTAAGGGCTGGGGCGCCGCAGGCCTGGGGCTCCCAAAGCTTAAGGGATGGGGCACCCCAGGCCTTATGTCCCAAAGCTTAAGGGATGGGGCGACCCATGCCTGGGCCTCCCTAAAACTAAGGACTGTGGCGCCCCAGGACTGGGGCTCCCTAAGACTAAAATCTAGGGCGCTCCAGGCCTGGGCTCCCTAAGCCTATGTTTTGAGGCGCCCCGGGTACTGGGGCTCCCAAAGCCTAAGAGCTGCGGCGCCACAGGCACGGGGCTCCCAAAGCCTAAGGGCTGGGGTGCCCCAGGCGTAGGGTTCCCAAAGCCTAAGGCCTGGGGCTCACTAAGCCTAAGGGCTGGGGCGCCCCAGGCATGGGGCTCCCAAAGCCTAAGGGCTGGGGCGCCCCAGCCCTGGGGTCCCAGGCCTAAGGGCTGGGGCGCCCCATGCCTGGGGCTCCCAAATCCAAAGGGCTGGGGCGACATAGGCCAGGTCCTCTGTTATCCTAAGGGTTGGGGCGCCCCAGGCCTGGGGCTCCCAAAACCTAAGGGAAAGGGGCCCCCAGACCTGCGACTCCCAAAGCCTAAGGGCTGGGGCGCCCCGGGCCTGGGGCTCACTAAGCCTAAGAGCTGGGGCACCCCGGGCTTGGGGCTCCCAAAGCCTAAGGGCTGGGGTGCCACGGGCTTGGGGCACCCTAAGACTAAAGCTGGGGCACCCCGGGCCTGGGGCTCCCAAAGCCTAAGGGCCAGGACGCCCCAGGCCTGGGACTCCCTAAGCCTAAGGGCTGGGGCGCCCCAGCCTTGGGCCACAAAAGCCTACAGGCTGGGGCGCCCCAGGACTGGGGTTCCAAAGCCTAAGGGATGGGGCGCCCCAGGCCTGGGCCTCCCTAAGACTAAGGGCTGTGGCGCCCCAGGACTTGGGCTCCCAAAACCAAAGGGAAAGGGGCGCACCAGACCTGGGGCTCAAAAAGCCTAAGGGCTCGGGCGCCCGAGACCTGGGGCTCCCAAATCCTAAGGGCCTGAGCGCCCCAGGCCTAGGGCTCCCAATGCCTAAGGGCTGGGGAGCTCCTGGCCTAGGGCTCCATAAGCCTAAGGGCTGGGGCGCCACAGGCCTGGGGCTCCCAAAGTCTAAGGGCTTGGGTTCCCCAGGCCTGGGGCTCCTTAAGCCTAAAGGCTGGGGCTCCCCAGGCCTGGACTTCGCTAAGCCTAAGGGCTGGGTCGCTCCAGGCCTAGGGTTCCCAAGCCTAAGGGCTGTGGCGCCCCAGGCCTGGGGCTCCCTAAGCCTAAGGGTTGGGGCGCCCCAGGCCTGGGTCTCGCTAATCCAAAGGGATGGGGCGCCCAAGGCCTGGGATCCCAAAGCCTAAGGGCTTGAGCGCCCCAGGCCTGTGGCTCCCTAAGCCTAAGCGCTGGGGCGCCCCAGGCATGGGGCTACCAAAGCCTAAGGGCTGAGGCGCCCCATCATGGGGCTACCAAAGCCTAAGGGATGGGGCTCCCCTGGCCTGGGGCTCCCAAAGCCTAAGGCCTGGGGAACAACAGACCTGGGGCTCCGTAAGCCTAAGGACTGGGTTGCCCCTGACCTGGGCCTCCTAAAGCCTAAGGTCTGGGCCGCCCCAGGGCTGGGTTCCCAAAGCCTAAGGGCTCGGGCGCCCTAGGCCTGGGGCTCCCAAAGCTTAAGGGCTGGGGCACCCCAGGCCTGGGTCTCCCTAATCCTAAGGGCTGGGGAGTCCAAGGACTAGTGCTCCCTAAGCCTAAAGGCTGGGGCGCCCACTTGGGGCTCCCTTATCCTAAGTGCTGGGGTGCCCAGGCCTGGGACTCACTAAGCTTAAGGGCTGGGGCGCCCCAGGCCTGGGACTCCCAAAGCCTATGGCCTGGGGCGCCCCAGGCCTTGGGCTCCCTAAGTCTAAGTGCTGGGGCACCCCAAGACTTGGCTCCCGAAGCCTAAGGGCTGGGGCGCCCCAGGCCTAAGGTTCCCAAGCCTAAGGCCTGCGGCTCGCTAGCCTAAGGACTGGGGCGCCCCAGGCCTGGGGCTCCCAAAGCATAAGGCCTGGGGCGCCCCAGGCCTCGGCCTCCCAAAGCCTAAGGGCTGGGGCGCCCCAGGCCTGGTGCTACCAAAGCCTAAGGGCTGGGGCGCCCCAGGCATGGGGCCCCCAAAGCCTAAGGGCTGGGGCGCCCCATGCCTGGGGCTCCCAAATCCAAAGGGCTGGGGCAACACCGGCCAGGTCCTCCCTAATCCTAAGGGTTGGGGCGCCCCAGGTTGGGGCTCCCAAAACCTAAGTGAAAGGGGCCCCCACACCTGCGGCTCCCAAAGCCTAAGGGCTCTGGCGCCCCAGGCCTGAGGCTCCCAAATCCTAAGGGCTGGGGCGCCCCGGGCCTGGGGCTCCCTAAGCCTAAGAGCTAGGGCGCCTCAGGCCTGGGGCTCCCAAAGCCTAAGGGCTGGGGTGCCATGGGCTTGGGCACCCTAAGCCTAAGGCTGGGGCACCCCGGGCCTGGGGCTCCAAAAGCCTAAGGACCGAGACGCCCCGGGCCTGTGACTCCCTAAGCCTAAGGGCTGGGGCGCCCCAGCCTTCGGCCACAAAAGCCTACGGGCTGGGGCACCCCAGGACTGGGGTTCCAAAGCCTAAGTGCTGGGGCGCCCCAGGCCTGGGCCTCACTAAGACTAAGGGTTTTGGCGCCCCAGGACTTGGGCTCCCAAAACCGAAGGGAAAGGGGCGCCCCAGACCTGGGGCTCAAAAAGCCTAAGGGCTCGGGTGCCCGAGGCCTGGGGCTCCCAAATCCTAAGGGCCTGAGCACCCCAGGCCTAGGGCTCCCAATGCCTAAGGGCTGGGGAGCCCCTGGCCTAGGGCGCCATAAGCCTAAGGGCTGGGGCGCCCCAGGCCTGGGGCTCCCAAAGTCTAAGGGCTGGGGTTCCCCAGGCCTGGGGCTCCCTAAGCCTAAAGGCTGGGGCTCCCCAGGCCTGGAGTTCGCTAAGCCTAAGGGCTGGGTCGCTCCAGGCCTAGGGTTCCCATGCCTAAGGGCTGGGGCGCCCCAGGCCTGGGGCTCCCTAAGCCTAAGGGTTGGGGCGCCCCAGGCCCAGGGGCTCCCAAAGCCCAAGGGCTGGGAAGCCCTGGGCCTGGGGCTCCCTAAGCCTAAGTGTTGGGGTGCCCCCGGCCTGGGGCTTCCTAAGCCTAAGGACTGGGGCGCCACAAGCCTGGGGCTCCCAAAGCCTAAGGGCTGGGGCACTTCAGACCTGGGACTCCCAAAGCCTAAGGGCTGGGCCGCCCCAGGGCTGGGTTCCCAAAGCCTAAGGGCTGGGGCGCCCTAGGCCTGGGGCTCCCAAAGCCTAAGGGCTGGGGCACCCCAGGCCTGGGTCTCCCTAATCCTAAGGCCTGGGGAGTCCAAGGCCTAGGGCTCCCTAAGCCTAAAGGCTGGGGCGCCCACCTGGGGCTCCCTTATCCTAAGTGCTTGGGCGCCCAGGCCTGGGGTTCCCTAAGCCTAAGTGCTGGGGCGCCCCAGGCTTTGGACTCCCAAAGCCTATGGCCTGGGGCGCCCCAGGCCTTGGGCTCCATAAGTCTAAGGGCTGGGGCACCCCAAGACTTGGCTCCCGAAGCCTAAGGGCTGGGGTGCCCCAGGCCTAGGGTTCCCAAAGCCTAAGGCCCGGGCTCGCTAATCCTAAGGGCTGGGGCGCTCCAGGCCTGGGGCTCCCAAAGCCTAAGGGCTGGGGCGCCCCAGGCCTGGGCCTCCCAAAGCCTAAGGGCTGGGGCGCCCCAGGCCTAGGGCTCCCTAAGCCTAAGTGCTGGGGCGCCCCTGGCCAGGTGCTTCCCAAGCCTAAGGGCTGTGGCGCCCCAGGATTGGGGTCCCATATCCTAAGTGTTGGGGCACTCCACGTCTAGGGCTCCCAAAGCCTAAGCGCTGGGGCTTGCCAGGCCTGGCGCTCTCAAAGCCTAAAGGCTGGGGCGCCACAGACCTGGGGCTCCCTAAGCCTAAAGGCTGGGGTGTCACGGGCTTGGGGCACCCTAAGCTTAAGGCTGGGGCACCCCGGGCCTGGGGCTCCCAGAGCCTAAAGGCTGGGGCGCACACCTGGGGCTCCCTTATCCTAAGTGCTGGGGCGCCCAGGCCTGGGGCTCCCTAAGCCTAAGGGCTGGGGCGCCCCAGGCCTGGTACTCCCAAAGCCTATGGCCTGGGGCTCGCTAATCCTAAGGGCTCAGGCGCCCTAGGCTTGGGGCTCCCAAAGCCTAAGGGCTGGGGCACCCCAGGCCTTAGGTCCCAAAGCCTAAGGATGGGGCGACCAAGGCTGGGCCTCCATAAGACTAAGGGCTGTGGCGCCCCAAGACTGTGGCTCCCTAAGACTAAAGTCTGGGGCACTCCAGGCCTGGGGCTCCTTAAGCCTAAAGGCTGGGGCTCCCCAGACCTGGAGTTCGCTAAGCCTAAGGGCTGGGTCGCTCCAGGCCTAGGTTTCCCAAGCCTAAGGGCTGGGGCGCCCCAGGCCTAGGGCTCCCTAAGCCTAAGGGTTGGGGCACCCCAGGCCTGGGTCTCGCTAATCCAAAGGGATGGGGCGCCCCTGGCCTGGGGCTCCCAAAGCCTAAACGCTGGGGCGCCCCAGGCATGGGGCAACCAAAGCCTAAGGGCTGGGGCGCCCCAGGCCTGGGGCTCCCAAAGCCTAAGGGCTGGGGAGCCTCAGACCTGGGACTCCCAAAGGCTAAGGTCTGGGCCGCCCCAGGGCTGGGTTCCCAAAGCCTAAGGGCTCGGGCGCCCTAGGCTTGGGGCTCCCAAAGCCTAAGGGCTCGGGCACCCCAGGCCTGGGTCTCCCTAATCCTAAGGCCTGGGGAGTCCAAGGACTAGGGCTCCCTAAGCCTAAAGGCTGGGGCGCCCACCTGGGGCTCCCTTATCCTAAGTGCTGGGGCGCCCAGGCCTGGGGCTCCCTAAATCTAAGGGCTGGGGCGCCCCAGGCCTGGGACTCCCAAAGCCTATGGCCTGGGGCTCGCTAAGCCTAAGGGCTCGGGCGCCCTAGGCTTGGGGCTCCCAAAGCCTAAGGGCTGGGGCACCCCAGGCCTTAGGTCCCAAAGCCTAAGGATGGGGCGACCAAGGCCTGGGCCTCCCTAAGACTAAGGGCTGTGGCGCCCCAGGACTGGGGCTCTCTAAGGCTAAAGTCTGGGGCACTCCAGGCCTGGGGCTCCTTAAGCCTAAAGGCTGGGGCTCTCCAGGCCTGGAGTTCGCTAAGCCTAAGGGCTGGGTCGCTACAGGCCTAGGGTTCCCAAGCCTAAGGGCTGGGGCGCCCCAGGCCTAGGGCTCCCTAAGCCTAAGGGTTGGGGCGCCCCAGGCCTGGTTCGCTAATCCAAAGAGTTGGGGCGCCCCAGGACAGGGGCTCCCAAAGCCTAAACGCTGGGGCGCCCCAGGCATGGGGCTACCAAAGCCTAAGGGCTGGGGGGCCCCAAATCCTAATGCTGGGGCGCCCCTGGCCTGGCGCACTCAAAGCCTAAAGGCTGGGGCGCCACAGGCCTGGGGCTCCCTAAGACTAATGGCTGGGGTGCCCCAGGCCTGGGGCTCCCGAATTCTAAGGGCTGGGGCGCCCCAGGCCTGGGGCTCCCTAAGCCTAAGTGCTGGGGCGCCCCTGGCCAGGTGCTCCCTAAGCCTAAGGGCTGTGGCGCCCCAGGACTGGGGTCCCAAATCCTAAGGGCTGAGGCACTCCAGGCCTGGGGCTCCCAAAGCCTATGGGCTGGGGCGCGCCAGGCCTGGCGCTCTCAAAGCCTAAAGGCTGGGGCCCCACAGGCCTGGGGCTCCCTAAGCCTAAGGGCTGGGTTGCCCCAGACTTCGGGCTCCCAAAGCCTAAGGGCTGGGGCGCCCAAGACCTGGGACTCCCAAAGCCTAAGGGCTGGGCCGCCCCAGGCCTGGGTCTGCCTAATCCTAACGGCTGGGGAGTCCACGGCATAGGGCTCCCTAAGCCTAAAGGCTGGGGCGCCCACCTAGGGCTCCCTTATCCTAAGTGCTGGGGCGCCCAGGCCTGGGGCTTCCTAAGCCTAAGGGCTGGGGCGCCCCAAGCCTGGGGCTCCCTAAGCCTAAGTGTCGGGCCGCCCCGGCCTGGGGCTTCCTAAGCTTAAGGACTGGGGCGCAACAAGCCTGGGGCTCCCAAAGCCAAAGGGCTGGGGCACACCAGGCACGGGGCTACCAAAGCCTACGGGCTGGGGCGCCCCAGGACTGGGGTTCCAAAGCCTAAGGGCTGGGGCACCCCAGGCCTTAGGTCCCAAAGCCTAAGGATGGGGCGACCAAGGCCTGGGCCTCCCTAAGACTAAGGGCTGTGGCGCCCCAGGACTGGGGCTCCCTAAGACTAAAGTCTGGGGCACTCCAGGCCTGGGGCTCCTTAAACCTAAAAACTGGGGCTCCCCAGGCCTGGAGTTCGCTAAGCCTAAGGGCTGGGTCACTCCAGGCCTAGGGTTCCCAAGCCTAAGGGCTGGGGCGCCCCTGGCCTGGGGCTCCCAAAGCCTAAGGCCTGGGGCACCACAGACCTGGGGCTCCGTAAGCCTAAGGGCTGTGTTGCCCCAGACCTGGGGCTCCCAAAGCCTAAGGGCTGGGGCGCCTCAGACCTGGGACTCCCAAAGCCTAAGGTCTGGGCCGCCCCAGGGCTGGGTTCCCAAAGCCTAAGGGCTCGGGCGCCCTAGGCTTGGGGCTCCCAAAGCCAATGGGCTGGGGCACCCCAGGCCTGGGTCTCCCTAATCCTAAGGGCTGGGGAGTCCAAGGCCTAGGGCTCCCTAAGCCTAAAGGCTGGGGCGCCCACCTGGGGCTCCCTTATCCTAAGTGCTGGGGCGCCCAGGCCTGGGGCTACCTAAGCCTAAGGGCTGGGGCGCCCCAGGCCTGGGACTCACAAAGCCTATGGCCTGGGGCTCGCTAAGCCTAAGGGCTGGGACGCCCCAGGCCTCGGGCTCCCAAAGCCTAAGGGCTGGGGCGCCCCAGGCCTGGGCCTCCCAAAGCCTAAGGGCTGGGGCGCCCCAGGCCTGGAGCTACCAAAGCCTAAGGGCTGGGGCGCCCCAAGCCTGGGGCTCCATAAGCCAAAGTGCTGGGGCGCCTCTGGCCAGGTGCTTCCTAAGCCTAAGGGCTGTGGCGCCCCAGGATTGGGGTCCCAAATCCTAAGTGTTGGGGCACTCCAGGCCTGGGGCTCCCAAAGCCTAAGCGCTGGGGCGCGCCAGGCCTGGCGCTCTCAAAGCCTAAAGGCTGGGACGCCACAGGCCTGGGACTCCCTAAGCTAAGGGCTGGGTTGCCCCAGACCTGGGGCTCCCAAAGCCTAAGGGCTGGGCCGCCCCAGGCCTGGGTTCCCAAAGCCTAAGGGCAGGGGCGCCCTAGGCCTGGGGCTCCCAAAGCCTAAGGGCTGGGGCACCCCAGGCCTGGGGCTCCCTAATCCTAAGGGTTAGGGAGTCCAAGGCCTAGGGCTCCCTAAGCCTAAAGGCTGGGGTGCCCACCTGGGGCTCCCTTATCCTAAGTGCTGGGGCGCCCAGACCTGGGTCTCCCTAAGACTAAGGGCTGGGGCACCCCAGGCCAGGGACTCCCAAAGCCTAATGCCTGGGGCGCCTCAGGCCTGGGGCTCCCTAAGCCTAAGGGCTGGGGCACCCCTGGCCTTGGCCCCTTAGCCTAAGGGCTGGGTCGCCCCAGGCCTGGGGTTACCAAAGACTAAGGAATGGGGCTCCCCAGGCCTGGGGCTCCCACAACCTAAGGGCTGTGGCGCCCCAGGCCTGGGGCTCCCTAAGCCTAAAGGTTGGGGCGCCACAGGCCAGGGGCTTCCTAAGCCTATGGACTGGGGCGCAACAAGCCTGGGGCTCCCAAAGCCAAAGGGCTGGGGCGCCCCAGGAACGGGGATCCCAAAGTCTAAAGGCAGGGGCGCCCCAAGCCTGGGGCTCCCTAAGCCTAAGTGTTGGGGCGCCACAGGACAGGGGCTTCCTAAGCCTAAGGACTGGGCCGCAACAAGCCTGGGGCTCCCAAAGCCAAAGGGCTGGGGCGCCCCAGGAACGGGGGTCCCAAAGCCTAAGGGCTGGGGCGCCCCATGCCTAGGGTTCCCAAAGCCTAAGGCATGGGGCTCGCTAAGCCTAAGGGCTGGGGCGCCGCAGGCCTGGGGCACCCAAAGCCTAAGGGATGGGGCACCCCAGGCCTTATGTCCCAAAGCTTAAGGGATGGGGCGACCCATGCCTGGGCCTCCCTAAAACTAAGGGCTGTGGCGCCCCAGGACTGGGGCTCCCTAAGACTAAAGTCTGGGGCGCTCCAGGCTTGGGCTCCCTAAGCCTAAGTTTTGGCGCGCCCCGGGTACTGGGGCTCCCAAAGCCTAAGAGCTGCGGCGCCACAGGCACGGGGCTCCCAAAGCCTAAGGGCTGGGGTGCCCCAGGCGTAGGGTTCCCAAAGCCTAAGGCCTGGGGCTCACTAAGCCTAAGGGCTGGGGCGCCCCAGGCATGGGGCTCCCAAAGCCTAAGGGCTGGGGCGCCCCAGCCCTGGGGTCCCAGGCCTAAGGGCTGGGGCGCCCCATGCCTGGGGCTCCCAAATCCAAAGGGCTGGGGCAACACCGGCCAGGTCCTCCCTTATCCTAAGGGTTGGGGCGCCCCAGGCCTGGGGCTCCCAAAACCTAAGGGAAAGGGGCCCCCAGACCTGCGACTCCCAAAGCCTAAGGCCTGGGGCGCCCCGGGCCTGGGGCTCACTAAGCCTAACAGCTGGGGCACCCCGGGCTTGGGGCCCCCAAAGCCTAAGGGCTGGGGTGCCACGGGCTTGGGGCACCCTAAGCCTAAAGCTGGGGCACCCCGGGCCTGGGGCTCCCAAAGCCTATGGGCCAGGACGCCCCGGGCCTGGGACTCCCTAAGCCTAAGGGCTGGGGCGCCCCAGCCTTGGGCCACAAAAGCCTACGGGCTGGGGCGCCCCAGGACTGGGGTTCCAAAGCCTAAGGGATGGGGCGCCCCAGGCCTGGGCCTCCCTAAGACTAAGGGCTGTGGCGCCCCAGGATTTGGGCTCCCAAACCAAATGGAAAGGGGCGCCCCAGACCTGGGGCTCAAAAAGCCTAAGGGCTCGGGCGCCCGAGGCCTGGGGCTCCCAAATCCTAAGGGCCTGAGCGCCCCAGGCCTAGGGCTCCCAATGCCTAAGGGCTGGGGAGCCCCTGGCCTAGGGCTCCATAAGCCTAAGGGCTGGGGCGCCACAGGCCTGGGGCTCCCAAAGACTAAGGGCTTGGGTTCCCCAGGCCTGGGGCTCCTTAAGCCTAAAGGCAGGGGCTCCCCAGGCCTGGACTTCGCTAAGCCTAAGGGCTGGGTCGCTCCAGGCCTAGGGTTCCCAAGCCTAAGGGCTGTGGCGCCCCAGGCCTAGGGCTCCCTAAGCCTAAGGGTTGGGGCGCCCCAGGCCTGGGTCTCGCTAATCCAAAGGGATGGGGCGCCCCAGGCCTGGGGCTCCCAAAGCCTAAGGGCTTGAGCGCCCCAGGCCTGTGGCTCCCTAAGCCTAAGCGCTGGGGCACCCCAGGCATGGGGCTACCAAAGCCTAAGGGCTGAGGCGCCCCATCATGGGGCTACCAAAGCCTACGGGCTGAGGCTCCCCTGGCCTGGGGCTCCCAAAGCCTAAGGCCTGGGGAACAACAGACCTGGGGCTCCGTAAGCCTAAGGACTGGGTTGCCCCTGACCTGGGCCTCCTAAAGCCTAAGGTCTGGGCCGCCCCAGGGCTGGGTTCCCAAAGCCTAAGGGCTCGGGCGCCCTAGGCCTGGGGCTCCCAAAGCTTAAGGGCTGGGGCACCCCAGGCCTGGGTCTCCCTAATCCTAAGGGCTGGGGAGTCCAAGGACTAGGGCTCCCTAAGCCTAAAGGCTGGGGCGCCCACTTGGGGCTCCCTTATCCTAAGTGCTGGGGTGCCCAGGCCTGGGGCTCACTAAGCTTAAGGGCTGGGGAGCCCCAGGCCTGGGACTCCCAAAGCCTATGGCCTGGGGCGCCCCAGGCCTTCGGTTCCCTAAGTCTAAGTGCTGGGGCACCCCAAGACTTGGCTCCCGAAGCCTAAGGGCTGGGGCGCCCCAGGCCTAGGGTTCCCAAAGCCTAAGGCCTGCGGCTCGCTAGCCTAAGGGCTGGGGCGCCCCAGGCCTGGGGCTCCCAAAGCATAAGGCCTGGGGCGCCCCAGGCCTCGGCCTCCCAAAGCCTAAGGGCTGGGGCGCCCCAGGCCTGGTGCTACCAAAGCCTAAGGGCTGGGGGGCCCCAGTCCTGGGGCTCCCTAAGCCTAAGTGCTGGGGCGCCCCTGGCCAGGTGCTTCCTAAGCCTAAGGGCTGTGGCGCCCCAGGATTGGGGTCCCAAATCCTAAGTGTTGGGGCACTCCAGGCCTGGGGCTCCCAAAGCCTAAGCGCTGGGGCGCGCCAGGCCTGGCGTTCTCAAAGCCTAAAGGCTGGGGCGCCACAGGCCTGGGGCTCCCTAAGCCTAAGGGCTGGGTTGCCGCAGACCTGGGGCTCCCAAAGCCTAAGGGCTGGGGCGCCCCAGACCTGTGACTCCCAAAACTAAGGGCTGTGCCGCCCCAGGCCTGGGTTCCCAAACCTAAAGGCTGGGGCGCCCTAGGCCTGGTGCTCCCAAAGCCTAAGGGCTGGGGCACCCCAGGCCTGGGGCTCCGTAATCCTAAGGGTTGGGGAGTCCAAGGCCTAGGGCTCCCTAAGCCTAAAGGCTGGGGCGCCCACCTGGGGCTCCCTTATCCTAAGTGCTGGGGCGGCCAGGCCTGGGGCTCCCTAAGACTAAGGGCTGGGGCGCCCCAGGCCAGGGACTCGCAAAGCCTAATGCCTGGGGCGCCCCAGGCCTGGGGCTCCCTAAGCCTAAGGGCTGGGGCACCCCAGGCCTGGGGCTCCCTAATCCTAAGGGTTGGGGAGTCCAAGGCCTAGGGCTCCATAAGCCTAAAGGCTGGGGCGCGCACCTGGGGCTCCCTTATCCTAAGTGCTGGGGCGGCCAGGCCTGGGGCTCCCTAAGACTAAGGGCTGGAGCGCCCCAGGCCAGGGACTCCCAAAGCCTAATGCCTGGGGCGCCCCAGGCCTGGGGCTCCCTAAGCCTAAGGGCTGGGGCACCCCAGGCCTTGGCCCCTAAGCCTAAGGGCTGTGGCGCCCCAGGCCTGGGGCTCCCAAAGACTAAGGAATGGGGCTCCCCATGCCTGGGGCTCCCACAACCTAAGGGCTGTGGCGCCCCAGGCCTGGGGCTCCCTAAGCCTAAAGGCTGGGGCTCCCCAAGCCTGGGGCTCCCTATGCCTAAGTGTTGGGGCGCCACAGGCCAGAGGCTTCCTAAGCCTAAGAACTGGGGCGCAACAAGCCTGGGGCTCCCAAAGCCTAAGGGCTGGGGCGCCCCATGCCTAGGGTTCCCAAAGCCTAAGGCCTGGGGTTCGCTAAGCCTAAGGGCTGAGGCGCCCCAGGCCTGGGGCTCCCAAAGCCTAAGAGCTCGGGCGCCCGAGGCCTGGAGCTACCAAAGCCTAAGGGCTCGAGCGCCACGGGCCTGGGATGCCCTAAGCCTAAGGGCTGGGGTGCCCCAGCCTGGGGCTACCAAAGCCTAGGGGCTGGGGCGCCCCAGGACTGGGGTTCCAAAGCCTAAGTGCTGGGGACCCCAGTCCTTAGGTCCCAAAGCCTAAGGGAAGGGGCGACCCAGGACTGGGCCTCCCTAAGATAAAGGGCTGGGGTTTCCCCGGCTTGGGGCTCCCTAAGCCTAAGGGCTGGGGTGCTCCAGGCCCCGGGCTCCCTAAGCCTTAGGGCTGGGGCTCCCCGGGCCTGGGGATTCCTAATCCTAAAGGCTGGGGCTCCCCAGGACTGGAGTTCCCTAAGCCTAAGGGCTGGGGCGCCCCAGGCCTTGGGCTTCCAAGACTAAGGGCTGGGGAGTTCCAGGCCTGGGGCTCCCTAAGCCTAAGGGCTGGGGCTCCCCAGGCCTGGGAATTTCTAAGACTAAAGGCTGAGGCTCCCCAGGCCTGGAGCTCGCTAAGCCTAAGGGCTGGGTCGCCCCAGGCCTAGGGTTACCAAGCCTAAGGGCTGGGGCACCCCAGGCCTGGGGCTCCCTAAGCGTAAGGGTTGGGGTGCCCCAGGCCTGGGGCTCCCTAAGCCTAAGGGCTGGGGCTCCTCCGGATTGGGGCTCCATAAGCATAAGGGCTGGGGTGCTCCAGGCCGGGGGCTCCCTAAGCCTAAGGGCTGGGGCAACCCAGGCCTAGGGCTCCCTAAGCCTAAGGGCTGGGGCTCCCCAGGCCTGGGGCTCCCTAGCCTATGGGCTGGGGCGCCACAGGCCTGGGGCTCCCTAAGATTAAGGGCTGGGGCGCCCAAGGCCTTGGGCTCCCTAAGACTAAGGGCTGAGGCGCCCCAGGCTTGGGTTTCCAAAGCCTAAGGGCTGGGGCAACCCAGGCCTAGGGCTCCCTAAGCCTAAGGGCTGGGGCTCCCCATGCCTTCGGCTCCCAAATCCTAAGGGCTGGGGCCCCCCAAGCCTGGTGTTCCAAATCCTAAGTGATGGGGCGCCCCAGGCCGGGGGTCCCAAACCTAAGGGAAAGGGGCCCGCAGACTTGCGGCTCCCAAAGCCTAAGGGCTCGGGCGCCCCAGGCATGAGGCTCCCAAATCATAAGGACTAGGTCGCCCCAAGCCTGGGGCTCCCTAAGCCTAAGGGATGGGGCGCCAAAGGCCTGGGGCTCCCAAGGCCTAAGGGCTGGGGAGCCCCATGTCTGGGCCACCCTAAGCCTAAGGGCTGGGTCACCCCAGGTATGGGGCTCCCAAAGCCTAAGTGCAGGGGCGCTCCAGGCCTGGGACTCCCAAAGACTAAGGGCTGGGGTGTCCCAGGCCTGGGGCTCCCTAAGCCTAAGGGCAGGGGCGTCCCAAGCCTTGGGCTCCCTAAGCCTAAGGGATGGGGCGCCCCAGGCCTTGGGCTCCTAAAGCCTAAGGGATGGGGCGCCCTGGGCCTGGGGCTCCCTAAGCCTAACGGCTGTGGCGCCCCGGGCCTGGGGCTCCCAAAGCCTAAGGGCTGGGGAGCCCCGAGCCTGGGGCTCCCTAAGCCTAAGGGCTGGGGCAGCCCTGGCCTGGGGCTCCAAAGCCTAAGGACTGGGGAGCCCCGTGCCTGGGGCTCCCTTCGCCTAAGGGCTGGGGCGTCCCGGGCCTGGGGCTTCCTAAGCCTAATGCCTGGGGAGCCCCAAGCCTGGGGCTTCCCAACCTAAGGGTTGGGAAGTTCCAGGCCTGGAGCTCCCAAATCCTAAGGGCTGGGGCGCCCCAGTCAGGGGCTCCTTAGCCTAACGGCTGGGACGCCCCAGGCCTGGGGCTCCCAAGACCTAATGGCTGGGACGCACCAGGCCTGGAGCTCCCAAAGCCTAAGGTCTGGGGCAACCCAGGCCTGGGGTTCCCTAAGCCTGTTGGCTGTGGACCCCAGGCCTGGGAGTCCCTAAGCCTAAGGGCTGGGGCGCCCAGGCCTGGGGCTCCCTAAGCCTAAGTGCTGGCGGCCCCTGGCCAGGTGCTCCCTAAGCCTAAGGGCTATGGCGATCCAGGACTAGGGCCCCAAATCCTAATGCTGGGGCGCCCCAGGCCTGGCGCACTCAAAGCCTAAAGGCTGGGGCGCCACAGGCCTGGGGCTCCCTAAGACTACTGGCTGGGGTGCCCCAGCCTGGGGCTACCAAAGCCTAGGGCCTGGGGCGCCCCAGGACTGGGGTTCCAAAGCCTAAGTGCTGGGGACCCCAGTCCTTAGGTCCCAAAGCCTAAGGGAAGGGGCGACCCAGGACTGGGCCTCCCTAAGATAAATGGCTGGGGTTTCCCCGGCTTGGGGCTCCCTAAGCCTAAGGGCTGGGGTGCTCCAGGCCCCGGGCTCCCTAAGCCTTAGGGCTGGGGCTTCCCGGGCCTGGGGATTCCTAATCCTAAAGGCTGGGGCTCCCCAGGACTGGAGTTCCCTAAGCCTAAGGGCTGGGGCGCCCCAGGCCTTGGGCTTCCAAGACTAAGGGCTGGGGAGTTCCAGGCCTGGGGCTCCCTAAGCCTAAGGGCTGGGGCTCCCCAGGCCTGGGAATTTCTAAGACTAAAGGCTGAGGCTCCCCAGGCCTGGAGCTCACTAAGCCTAAGGGCTGGGTCGCCCCAGGCCTAGGGTTACCAAGCCTAAGGGCTGGGGCACCCCAGGCCTGGGGCTCCCTAAGCGTAAGGGTTGGGGTGCCCCAGGCCTGGGGCTCCCTAAGCCTAAGGGCTGGGGCGCCTCCGGATTGGGGCTCCATAAGCATAAGGGCTGGGGTGCTCCAGGCCGGGGGCTCCCTAAGCCTAAGGGCTGGGGCAACCCAGGCCTAGGGCTCCCTAAGCCTAAGGGCTGGGGCTCCCCAGGCCTGGGGCTCCCTAAGACTAAGGGCTGAGGCGCCCCAGGCTTGGGGTTCCAAAGCCTAAGGGCTGGGGCAACCCAGGCCTAGGGCTCCCTAAGCCTAAGGGCTGGGGCTCCCCATGCCTTCGGCTCCCAAATCCTAAGGGCTGGGGCCCCCCAAGCCTGGTGTTCCAAATCTTAAGTGATGGGGCGCCCCAGGCCGGGGGTCCCAAACCTAAGGGAAAGGGGCCCGCAGACCTGCGGCTCCCAAAGCCTAAGGGCTCGGGCGCCCCAGGCATGAGGCTCCCAAATCATAAGGACTAGGTCGCCCCAAGCCTGGGGCTCCCTAAGCCTAAGGGATGGGGCGCCAAAGGTCTGGGGCTCCCAAGGCCTAAGGGCTGGGGAGCCCCATGTCTGGGGCACCCTAAGCCTAAGGGCTGGGTCACCCCAGGTATGGGGCTCCCAAAGCCTAAGTGCAGGGGCGCTCCAGGCCTGGGACTCCCAAAGACTAAGGGCTGGGGTGTCCCAGGCCTGGGGCTCCCTAAGCCTAAGGGCAGGGGCGTCCCAAGCCTTGGGCTCCCTAAGCCTAAGGGATGGGGCGCCCCAGGCCTTGGGCTCCTAAAGCCTAAGGGATGTGGCGCCCTGGGCCTGGGGCTCCCTAAGCCTAACGGCTGTGGCGCCCCGGGCCTGGGGCTCCCAAAGCCTAAGGGCTGGGGAGCCCCGAGCCTGGGGCTCCCTAAGCCTAAGGGCTGGGGCAGCCCTGGCCTGGGGCTCCAAAGCCTAAGGACTGGGGAGCCCCGTGCCTGGGGCTCCCTTCGCCTAAGGGCTGGGGCGTCCCGGGCCTGGGGCTTCCTAAGCCTAATGCCTGGGGAGCCCCAAGCCTGGGGCTTCCCAACCTAAGGGTTGGGAAGTTCCAGGCCTGGAGCTCCCAAATCCTAAGGGCTGGGGCGCCCCAGTCAGGGGCTCCTTAGCCTAACGGCTGGGACGCCCCAGGCCTGGGGCTCCCAAGACCTAATGGCTGGAACGCAGCAGGCCTGGAGCTCCCAAAGCCTAAGGTCTGGGGCAACCCAGGCCTGGGGTTCCCTAAGCCTAATGGCTGTGGCCCCCAGGCCTGGGAGTCCCTAAGCCTAAGGGCTGGGGCGCCCAGGCCTGGGGCTCCCTAAGCCTAAGTGCTGGCGGCCCCTGGCCAGGTGCTCCCTAAGCCTAAGGGCTATGGCGCCCCAGGACTAGGGCCCCAAATCCTAATGCTGGGGCGCCCCAGGCCTGGCGCACTCAAAGCCTAAAGGCTGGGGCGCCACAGGCCTGGGGCTCCCTAAGACTAATGGCTGGGGTGCCCCAGGCCTGGGGCTCCCGAAGCCTAAGGGCTGGGGCGCCCCAGGCCTGGGGCTCCCTAAGCCTAAGTGCTGGGGCGCCCCTGGCCAGGTGCTCCCTAAGCCTAAGGGCTGTGGCGCCCCAGGACTGGGGTCCCAAATCCTAAGGGCTGTGGCACTCCAGGCCTGGGGCTCCCAAAGCCTATGGGCTGGGGCGCGCCAGGCCTGGCGCTCTCAAAGCCTAAAGGCTGGGGCCCCACAGGCCTGGGGCTCCCTAAGCCTAAGGGCTGGGTTGCCCCAGACTTCAGGCTCCCAAAACCTAAGGGCTGGGGCGCCCAAGACCTGGGACTCCCAAAGCCTAAGGCCTGGGCCGCCCCAGGCCTGGGTTCCCAAAGCCTAAGGGCTTGGGCGCCCTAGGCCTGGGGCTCTCAAAGCCTAATAGCTGGGGCACCCCAGGCCTGGGTCTGCCTAATCCTAACGGCTGGGGAGTCCATGGCCTAGGGCTCCCTAAGCCTAAAGGCTGGGGCGCCCACCTGGGGCTCCCTTATCCTAAGTGCTGGGGCGCCCAGGCCTGGGGCTCCCTAAGCCTAAGGGCTGGGGCGCCCCAAGCCTGGGGCTCCCTAAGCCTAAGTGTTGGGCCGCCCCGGGCCTGGGGCTTCCTAAGCTTAAGGACTGGGGCGCAACAAGCCTGGGGCTCCCAAAGCCAAAGGGCTGGTGCGCACCAGGCACGGGGCTACCAAAGCCTACTGGCTGGGGCCCCCCTGGACTGGGGTTCCAAAGCCTAAGGGCTGGGGCACCCCAGGCCTTAGGTCCCAAAGCCTAAGGATGGGGCGACCAAGGCCTGGGCCTCCCTAAGACTAAGGGCTGTGGCGCCCCAGGACTGGGGCTCCCTAAGACTAAAGTCTGGGGCATTCCAGGCCTGGGCTCCCTAAGCCTAAGGGCTGGGGCGCCCCAGGCCCAGGGGCTCCCAAAGCCCAAGGGCTGGGAAGCCCTTGGCCTGGGGCTCCCTAAGCCTAAGTGTTGGGGCGCCCCGGGCCTGGGGCTTCCTAAGCCTAAGGACTGGGGCGCCACAAGCCTGGGGCTCCCAAAGCCTAAGAGTTGCGGTGCCCCAGGCACGGGGCTCCCAAAGCCTAAGGACTGGGGCGCCTCAGACCTGGGACTCCCAAAGACTAAGGGCTGGGCAGCCCCAGGGCTGGGTTCCCAAAGCCTAAGGGCTGGGGTGCCCTAGGCCTGGGGCTCCCAAAGCCTAAGGGCTGGGGCAGCCCAGGCCTGGGTCTCCTTAATCCTAAGGGTTGGGGAGTCCAAGGCCTAGGGCTCCCTAAGCCTAAAGGCTGGGGCGCCCACCTGGGGCTCCCTTATCCTAAGTGCTGGGGCGCCCAGGCCTGGGGCTCCCTAAGCCTAAGGGCTGGGGCGCCCCAGGCCTGGGACTCCCAAAGCCTATGGCCTGGGGCGCCCCAGCCCTTGGGCTCCCTAAGTCTAAGGGCTGAGGGACCCCAAGACTTGGCTCCCGAAGCCTAAGGGCTGGGGCGCCCCAGGCCTGGGGCTCCCAAAGACAAAGGACTGGGGATACCCAGGCCTCGGTCTCCCACAGCCTAAAGGCTGTGGCGCCCCAGGCCTGGGGCTCCCTAAGCCTAAAGGCTGGGGCGACCCAAGCCAGGGGCTCCCTAAGCCTACGTGTTAGGGCGCCCTGGGAGTGGGGCTTCCTAAGCCTAAGGACTAGGGTGCAACAAGCCTGGGGCTCCCAAAGCCAAAGGGCTGGGGCGCCCCCGGCGCGGGGCTCCCAAAACCTAAGGTCTGGGGCGCCCCAGGCCTAGGGTTCCCAAAGCCTAAGGCCTGGGGCTATCTAAGCCTAAGGGATGGTGCGTCCCAGGCATGGGGCTCCCAAAACCTAAGGGCTGGGGCGCCCCAGGCCTGGGGTTCCCATATCCTAAGGGCTGGGGCGCCCCAGGCCTGGAGCTACCAAAGCCTAAGGGCTGGGGCGCCAGGGGCCTGGGACGCCCTAAGGCTAACGGCTGGGGCACTCCAGCCTGGGGCTACCAAAGCCTACGGGCTGGAGAGCTCCAGGACTGGGGTTCCAAAGCCTAAGGGCTCGGGCACCCCAGGCCTTATGTCCCAAAGCTTAAGGGATGGGGCGACCCAGGGCTGAGCCTCCCTAAGACTAAGGGCTGTGGAGCCCCAGGACTGGGGCTCCCTAAGACTAAAGTCTGGGGAGCTCCAGGCCTGGGCTCCCAAAGCTTAAGTGTTGGGGCGCCCAGAGCCAGGGGCTTCCTAAGCCTAAAGACTGGGGCGCCACAAGCCTGGGGCTCCCAAAACCTAAGAGCTGCGGCGCCCCAGGCCTGGAGCTCCCAAAGCCTAAGGTCTGGGGCAACCCAGGCCTGGGGTTCCCTAAGCCTAAGGGCTGTGGCCCCCAGGCCTGGGAGTCCCTAAGCCTAAGGGCTGGGGTGCCCCAGGCCTGGGGCTCCCTAAGCCTAAATTCTGGGGGCCCTTGGCCAGGTGCTCCCTAATCCTAAGGGCTATGGCGCCCCAGGACTAGGGTCCCAAATCCTACTGCTGGGGCGCCCCAGGCCTGGCGCTCTCAAAGCCTAAAGCCTGGGGCGCCACAGGCCTGGGGCTCCCTAAGCCTAAGGGCTGGGGCGTACCAGGCCTGGGGCTTCCGAAGCCTAAGGGCTTGGGTGCACCAGGCCTGGGGCTCCCTAAGCCTAAGTGCTGGGGCGCCCTTGGCCAGGTGCTCCCTAAGCCTAAGGGCTGTGGCGCCCCAGGGCTGGGGTCCCAAATCCTAAGGGCTGGGGCACTCCAGGCCTGGGGCTCCCAAAGCCTAAAGGCTGGGGCGCCATAGGCCTGGGGCTCCCTAAGCCTAAGGGCTGTGTTGCCCCAGACTTGGGGCTCCCAAAGCCTAAGGGCTGGGGCGCCCCAGACCTAGGACTCCCAAAACCTAAGGGCTAGGCCGCCCCAGGCCTGGGTTCCCAAAGCCTAAGGGGTGGGGCGCCCTAGGTCTGGGGCTCTCAAAGCCTAAGGGCTGGGGCACCCCAGGCCTGGGTCTCCCTAATCCTCAGGGCTGGGGAGTCCACGGCCTAGGGCTCCCTAAACCTAAAGGCTGGGGCGCCCACCTGGGGCTCCCTTATCCTAAGTGCTGTGGTGCCCAGGCCTGGAGCTCCCTAAGCCTAAGGGCTGGGGCTCCCTAAGCCTAAGTGTTGGGGCGCCCCGGGCGTGGGGCTTGCTAAGCCTAAGGACTGGGGCGCAACAAGCCTGGGGCTCCCAAAGCCAAAGGGCTGGGGCGCCCCAGGCACGGGGCTACCAAATTCTACGGGCTGGGGCGCCCCAGGACTGGGGTTCCAAAGCCTAAGGGCTGCGTCACCCCAGGCCTTAGGTCCCAAAGCCTAAGGGATGGGGCGACCAAGGCCTGGGCCTCCCTAAGACTAAGGACTGTGGCGCCCCAGGACTGTGGCTCCCTAAGACTAAAATCTGGGGCATTCCAGGCCTGGGATCCCTAAGCCTAAGGGCTGGGGCGCCCCAGACCCAGGGGCTCCCAAAGCCCAAGGGCTGGGAAGCCCTGGGCCTGGGGCTCCCTAAGCCTAAGTGTTGGGGTGCCCCGACCCTGGGGCTTCATAAGCCTAAGGACTGGGGCACCACAAGCCTGGGGCTCCCAAAGCCTAAGAGTTGCGGTGCCCCAGGCACGGGGCTCCAAAAGCCTAAGGATTGGGGCGCCCCAGGTCTAGGGTTCCCAAAGCCTAAGGCCTGGGTTGGGGTGCCCCGACCCTGGGGCTTCATAAACCTAAGGACTGGGGCACAACAAGCCTGGGGCTCCCAAAGCCAAAGGGCTGGGGCACCCCAGGCACGGGCCTACCAAAACCTACGGGCTGGGGCGCCCCAGGACTGGGGTTCCAAAGCCTAAGGGCTGGGGCACCCCAGGCCTTAGGTCCCAAAGCCTAAGGATGGGGCGACCAAGGCCTGGGCCTCCCTAAAACTAAGGACTGTGGCGCCCCAGGACTGGGGCTCCCTAAGACTAAAGTCTGGGGCATTCCAGGCCTGGGCTCCCTAAGCCTAAGGGCTGGGGCAACCAGGCCCAGGGGCTCCCAAAGCCCCAGGGCTGAGAAGCCCTGGGCCTGGGGCTCCCTAAGCCTAAGTGTTGGGGTGCCCCGACCCTGGGGCTTCATAAGCCTAAGGACTGGGGCGCCACAAGCCTGGGGCTCCCAAAGCCTAAGAGTTGCGGCGCCCCAGGCACGGGGCTCCCAAAGCCTAAGGACTGGGGCGCCCCAGGTCTAGGGTTCCCAAAGCCTAAGGCCTGGGGCTCGCTAAACCTAAGGGCTGGGGCGCCCCAGGCCTGGGGCACCCAAAGCCTAAGGGCTGGGGCGCACCAGGCCTGGGGCTCCCAAAGCCTAAGGGCTGTGGCGCCCCAGGCCTGGGACTCCCAAAGCCTAAGGCCTGGGGCGACCCAGGCCTGGGACTCCCAAAGCCTAAGGCCTGGGGCGCCCCAGGCCTGGGGCTCCCTAAGCCTATGGGCTGGGGCGCCCCAGGCCTTGGCTCCCTAAGCCTAAGGCATGGGGCGACCAAGGCCTGGGCCTCCCTAAGACTAAGGGCTGTGGCGCCCCAGGACTGGGGCTCCCTAAGACTAAAGTCTGGGGAGCTCCAGGCCTTGGCTCCCTAAGCCTAAGGGCTGGGGCGCCCCAGGACTGGGGCTTCCTAGGCCTAAGGACTGGGGCGCCACAATCCTGGGGCTCCCAAAGCCTAAGAGCTGCGGCGCCCCAGGCACGGGGCTCCCAAAGCCTAAGGGCTGGGGCGCCCAAAGCCTGGGGCTCCCAAAGCCTAAGGCCTGGGGCTCCCCAGGACTGGGGCTCCCAAAACCTAAGAAATGGGGCCCCCCGACCTGCGTCTCCCAAAGCCTTAAGGCTCGGCCCCCCCAGGCCTGAGGCTCAAAATCCTAAGGGCTGGGGCGCCCCGGGGTTTGGCTCCCTAAGCATAAGGGCTGGGAAACCCCGGGCCTGGGACTCCCTAAGCCTAAGAGCTGGGGCGCCCCAGCCTGGGGCTACCAAAGCCTAAGTGCCCGGGCGCCCCGAGCCTGGGACTCCCTAAGACTAAGGGCTGGGGCGCCCCAGCCTGGGGCTACCAAAGCCTACGGGCAGGGGTGCCCCAGGACTGGGGTTCCAAAGCCTAAGGGCTGGGGCGCCCCAGGCCTGGGCCTCCCTAAGACTAAGGACTGTGGCGCCCAAGGACTGGGGCTCCCAAAACCGAAGGGAAAGGGGCGCCCCAGACCTGGGGCTCAAAAAGCCTAAGGGCTCGGGCGCCCCAGGCACGGGGCTCCCAAATCCTAAGGGCCTGAGCGCCCCAGGCCTAGGGCTCTCAATGCCTTTGGGCTGGGGAGCCTCTGGCCTAGGGCTCCATAAGCCTAAGGGTTGGGGTGCCCCAGGCCTGGGGTTACCAAAGCCGAAGGACTGGGGTTCCGCAGGCCTGGGGCTCCGTAAGCCTAATGGCTGGGGCTTCCCAGGTCTGGAGCTCGCTAAGCCTAAGGACTGGGTCGCCCCAGGCTTAGGGTTCCCAAGTCTAAGGGCTGGGGCGCCCCAGGCCTGGGGCTCCCAAAGCCGAAGGGCAGGGATGCCCCAGGCCTGGGGCTCCCAAAGCCTAAGGGATGGGGCGTCCCCGGCCTGGGCCTCCCTAAGCCTAAGGGCTGGGTCTCCCCAGGCCTGGGGTTCCCTTAGCCTAAGGGCTGGGGTGCCCCCGTCTTGGGGCTCCCTAAGCCTAAGGGCTGGGGAACTCCAGGCCGGGCGCTCCCTAAGCCTAAGGGCTGGGGCGTCCCATGCCTGGGGCTCCCTAAGGCTAAGGGCTGGGGCGCCCCAGGCCTGGGGCTCCCTAAGTCTAAGGGCAGAGGCGCCCCAGGCCTGGGGTTCCAAAGCCTAAGGACTGGGCCAACCCAGGCCTAGGGCTCCCTAAGCCTAAGGGCTGGGTCTCCCCATGCCTTCGGCTCCCTAAGCCTAAGGGCTGGGGCGCCCCAAGCCTGGTGTTCCAAAGCCTAAGTGCTGGGGCACCCCAGGCCTGGGGTCCCAAACCTAAGCGCTGGGGCGACACAGGCCAGATCCCCCCTAAGCCTAAGGGCTGGGGAGCCCGAGGCCTAGGGCTCCCAAAACCTAAGGGAAAGCGGCCCCCAGACCTGCGACTCCCTAAGCCTAAGGGCTGGGGCGCCCCAGGCTTGGGGCTCCCAAGGCCTAAGGCCTGGGGCATCCCATGCCTGGGGCACCCTAAGCCTAAGGGCTGGGGCACCCCAGGCATGGGGCTCCAAAAGCCTAAGTGCTGGGGTGTTCCAGGCCTGGGAATACCAAAGACTAAGGGTTGAGGCGCTGCAGGCCTGGGGCTGCCAAAGCCTATGGGCTGGGGTGTCTCAGGCATGGGGCTCCCTAAGCCTAAGGGCAGGGGTGCCCCAGGCCTGGGTCTCCCTAAGCCTAAGGGCGGGGGCGCCCCAGGCCTGGGGCTCCCAAACCTAAGGGCTGGGGCGCCGAAGGCCTGGGGCTCCCAAACCTAAGGGCTTGGGCGCCCCAGGCCTGGGGCTCCCAAAGCATAAGGGCTGGGGCGCCCCAGGCCTGGGGCTACCAAAACCTAAGGGCTGGGGCGCCCCAGGCCTTGGTCTCCCAAACCGAAGGGCTTGGGAGCTCCAGGCTTGGGGCGCCCTAAACTTAAGGGCTGGGACGCCCCAGGGTTCGGGCCCCCAAAGCCTAAGGGCTGATGCGTCCCAGGCTTGGGTCTCCCTAAGCCTAAGGTCTGTGACGCGCCAGGCATTGGCTCCCTAAGCCTAAGGGCTGTGGCGCGCCAGGCCTGGGGCTCCCTAAGCCTAAAGGCTGGGGCGCCCACCTGGGGCTCCCTTATCCTAAGTGCTGGGGCGCCCAGGCCTGGAGCTCCCTAAGCCTAAAGGCTGGGGCGCCCCAGGCCTTGGGCTCCCTAAGTCTAAGGGCTGGGGCACCCCAAGACTTGGCTCCCGAAGCCTAAGAGCTGGGGCGCCCCAGGCCTGGGGCTCCCAAAGACTAAGGACTGGGGCACCCCAGGCCTGGGTCTCCCACAGCCTAAGGGCTGTGGCGCCCCAGGCCTGGGGCTCCCTAAGCCTAAAGGCTGGGGCGACCCAAGCCAGGGGCTCCCTAAGCCTACGAGTTGGGGCGCCCCGGGCCTGGGGCTTCCTAAGCCTAAGGACTGGGGCTCAACAAGCCTGGGGCTCCCAAAGCCAAAGGGTTGGTGCGCCCCAGGCCTAGGGTTCCAAATCCTAAGGCCTGGGGCTCGCTAAGCCTAAGGGCTGGGGCGCCCCAGGCCTGGGACTCCCAAGCCTAAGGGCTTGGGCGCCCCAGGCCTGGGGCTCCCAAATCCTAAGGGCTGGGGCGCCCCAGGCCTGGAACTACCAAAGCCTAAGGGCTGGGGTGCCCCAGGCCTTATGTCCCAAAGCTTAAGGGATGGGGTGACCCAGGCCTAGGGTTCCCAAAGCCTAAGGCCTGGGGCTCGCTAAGCCTAAGCGCTGGTGCGCCCCAGGGCTGGGGCTCCCAAATCCAAAGGGCTAAGGCGACACAGGCCAGGTCCTCCCTTATCCTAAGGGTTTGGGCGCCCCAGGACTGGGGCTCCCAAAACCTAAGGGAAAGGGGCCCCCAGACCTGCGTCTCCGAAAGCCTTAAGGCTCGGCCCCCCCAGGCCTGAGGCTCAAAATCCTAAGGGCTGGGGCGCCACGGGCCTGGGACTCCCTAAGCCTAAGTGCTGGGGCGCCCCAGTCTGGGGCTACCAAAGCCTAAGTGCCGGGGCGCCCCGAGCCTGGGACTCCCTAAGACTAAGGGCTGGGGCGCCCCAGCCTGGGGCTCCCAAAGCCTACGGGCAGGGGTGCCCCAGGACTGGGGTTCCAAAGCCTAAGGGCTGGGGCGCCCCAGGCCTGGGCCTCCCTAAGACTAAGGGCTGAGGCGCCCCAGGACTGGGGCTCCCAAAACCGAAGGGAAAGGGGCGCCCCAGACCTGAGGCTCAAAAAGCCTAAGGGCTCTGGCGCCCCAGGCACGGGGCTCCCAAATCCTAAGGGCTTGAGCGCCCCAGGCTTAGGGCTCCCAATGCCTGTGGGCTGGGGAGCCCCTGGCCTAGGGCTCCATAAGCCTAAGGGTTGGGGCGCCCCAGGCCTGGGGCTCCCAAAGCCGAAGGGCTGGGGTTCCCCAGGCCTGGGGCTCGCTAAGCCTAAGGGCTGGGTCGCCCCAGGCCTAGGGTTCCCAATCCTAAGTGCTGGGGCGCCCCAGGCCTGGGGCTCCCTAAGCCTAAGGGTTGGGGCGCCCCGGGCCTGAGTCTCGCTAAGCCAAAGGGATGGGGTGCCCCAGGCATGGGGCTCCCAAAGCCGAAGGGCAGGGATGTCCCAGGCCTGGGGCTCCCAAAGCCTAAGGGATGGGGCGTCCCCGGCCTGGGCCTCCCTAAGCCTAAGGGCTGGGTCTCCCCAGGCCTGGGGTTCCCTTAGCCTAAGGGCTGGGGTGCCCCCGGCTTGGGGGTCCCCAAGCCTAAGGGCTGGGGTGCTCCAGGCCGGGGGCTCCCTAAGACTAAGGGCTGGGGCGTCCCAGGCCGGGGGCTCCCTAAGGCTAAGGGCTGGGGCGCCCCAAGCAGGGGCTCCCTAGCCTATGGGCTGGGGCGCCACAGGCCTGGGGTTCTCTAAGACTAAGGCCTGGGGCGCCCCAGGCCTTGTGCTCCCTAAACCTACGGGATGGGGCGCCCCAGGCCTGGGGCTCCCTAAGTCTAAGGGCTGAGGCGCCCCAGGCCTGGGGTTCCAAAGCCTAAGGGCTGGGCCAACCCAGGCCTAGGGCTCCCTAAGCCTAAGGGATGGGGCTCCCCATGCCTTTGGCTCCCTAAGCCTAAGGGCTGGGGCGCCCCAAGCCTGGTGTTCCAAAGCCTAAGTGCTGGGGCGCCCCAGGCCTGGGGTCCCAAACCTAAGTGCTGGGGCGACACAGGCCAGGTCCCCCCTAAGCCTAAGGGCTGGGGCGCCCCAGGCCTAGGGCTCTCAAAACCTAAGGGAAAGCGGCCCCCAGACCTGCGGCTCCCTAAGCTTAAGGGCTGGGGCGCCCCAGGCTTGGGGCTCCCAAGGCCTAAGGCCTGGGGCGTCCCATGCCTGGGGCACCCTAAGCCTAAGGGCTGGGGCACCCCAGGCATCGGGCTCCAAAAGCCTAAGTGCTGCGGTGCTCCAGGCCAGGGAATACCAAAGACTAAGGGTTGAGGCGCTCCAGGCCTGGGGCTGCCAAAGCCTAAGGGCTGGGGTGTCCCAGGAATGGGGCTCTCTAAGCCTAAGGGCAGGGGCGCCCCTGGCCTGGGTCTCCCTAAGCCTAAGGGCGTGGGCGCCCCAGGCCTGGGGCTCCCAAACCTAAGGGCTGGGGCGCCGCAGGCCTGGGACTCCCAAACCTAAGGGCTTGGGCGCCCCAGGCCTGGGGCTCCCAAAGCATAAGGGCTGGGGCGCCCCAGGCCTGGGGCTACCAAAACCTAAGGGCTGGGGCGCCCCAGGCCTTGGTCTCCCAAACCTAAGGGCTGGGGAGCCCAGGCTTGGGGCGCCCTAAGCTTAAGGGCTGGGACGCCCCAGGGTTGGGGCCCCCTAAGCCTAAGGGCTAATGCGTCCCAGACCTGGGTCTCCCTAAGCCTAAGGGCTGTGGCGCGCCAGGCCTGGGGCTCCCTAAGCCTAAAGGCTGGGGCGCCCACCTGCGGCTCCCTTATCCTAAGTGCTGGGGCGCCCAGGCCTGGAGCTCCCTAAGCCTAAAGGCTGGGGCGCCCCAGGCCTTGGGCTCCCTAAGTCTAAGGGCTGGGGCACCCCAAGACTTGGCTCCCGAAGCCTAAGGGCTGGGGCGACCCAGGCTGTGGCTCCCAAAGACTAAGGACTGGGGCGACCCAGGCCTGGGTCTCCCACAGCCTAAGGGCTGTGGCGCCCCAGGCCTGGGGCTCCCTAAGCCTAAAGGCTGGGGCGACCCAAGCCAGGGGCTCCCTAAGCCTACGAGTTGGGGCGCCCCGGGCCTGGGGCTTCTTAAGCCTAAGGACTGCGGCTCAACAAGCCTGGGGCTCCCAAAGCCAAAGGGTTGGGACGCCCCTGGCCTAGGGTTCCAAATCCTAAGGCCTGGGGCTCGCTAAGCCTAAGGGCTGGGGCGCCCCAGGCCTGGGGCTCCCAAATCCTAAGGGCTGGGGCGCCCCAGGCCTGGAGCTACCAAAGCCTAAGGGCTGGGGTGCCCCAGGCCTTATGTCCCAAAGCTTAAGGGATGGGGTGACCCAGGCCTGGGGTTCCCAAAGCCTAAGGCCTGGGGCTCGCTAAGCCTAAGGGCTGGTGCGCCCCAGGGCTGGGGCTCCCAAATCCAAAGGGCTAGGGCGACACAGGCCAGGTCCTCCCTTATCCTAAGGGTTTGGGCGCCCCAGGCCTGGGGCTCCCAAAACCTAAGGGAAATGGGCCCCCAGACCTGCGTCTCCGAAAGCCTTAAGGCTCGGCCCCACCAGGCCTGAGGCTCAAAATCCTAAGGGCTGGGGCGCCACGGGCCTGGGGCTCCCTAAGCCTAAGGGCTGGGAAACCCCGGGCCTGGGACTCCCTAAGCCTAAGGGCTGGGGCGCCCCAGCCTGGGGCTACCAAAGCCTAAGTGCCGGGGCGCCCCGAGCCTGGGACTCCCTAAGACTAAGGGCTGGGGCGCCCCAGCCTGGGGCTCCCAAAGCCTACGGGCAGGGGTGCCCCAGGACTGGGGTTCCAAAGCCTAAGGGCTGGGGCGCCCCAGGCCTGGGCCTCACTAAGACTAAGGGCTGTGGCGCCCCAGGACTGGGGCTCCCAAAACCGAAGGGAAAGGGGCGCCCCAGACCTGAGGCTCAAAAAGCCTAAGGGCTCGGGTGCCCCAGGCACGGGGCTCCCAAATCCTAAGCGCTTGAGTGCCCCAGGCTTTGGGCTCCCAATACCTGTGGGCTGGGAAGCCCCTGGCCTAGGGCTCAATAAGCCTAAGGGTTGGGGCGCCCCAGGCCTGGGGCTCCCAAAGCCGAAGGGCTGGGGTTCCCCAGGCCTGGGGCGCCCTAAGCCTAAAGGCTGGGGCTCCCCGGGTCTGGAGCTCGCTAAGCCTAAGGGCTGTGTCGCCCCAGGCCTAGGCTTCCCAAGCCTAAGTGCTGGGGCGCCCCAGTCCTGGGGCTCCCTAAGCCTAAGGGTTGGGGCTCCCCAGGCCTGAGTCTCGCTAAGCCAAAGGGATGGGGCGCCCCAGGCCTGGGGCCCCCAAAGCCGAAGGGCAGGGATGCCCCAGGCCTGGGGCTCCCAAAAGCCTAAGGGTTGGGGCGTCCCCGGCCTGGGCCTCCCTAAGCCTAAGGGCTGGGTCTCCCCAGGCCTGGGGTTCCCTTAGCCTAAGGGCTGGGGTGCCCCCGGCTTGGGGCTCCCTAAGCCTAAGGGCTGGGGTGCTCCAGACCGGGGGCTCCCTAAGCCTAAGGGCTGGGGCGTCCCAAGCCGGGGCCTCCCTAAGGGTAAGGGCTGGGGCGCCCCAAGCAGGGGCTCCCTAGCCTATGGGCTGGGGCGCCACAGGCCTGGGGTTCTCTAAAACTAAGGGCTGGGGCGCCCCAGGCCTTGTGCTCCCTAAGCCTACGGGCTGGGGCGCCCCAGGCCTGGGGCTCCCTAAGTCTAAGGGCTGAGGCGCCCCAGGCCTGGGGTTCCAAAGCCTAAGGGCTGGGCCAACCCAGGCCTAGGGCTCCCTAAGCCTAAGGGCTGGGGCTCCCCATGCCTTCGGCTCCCTAAGCCTAAGGGCTGGGGCGCCCCAAGCCTGGTGTTCCAAAGCCTAAGTGCTGGGGCGCCCCAGGCCTGGGGTCCCAAACCTAAGTGCTGGGGCGACACAGGCCAGGTCCCCCCTAAGCCTAAGGGCTGGTGCGCCCCAGGCCTAGGGCTCGCAAAACCTAAGGGAAAGCGGCCCCCCGACCTGCGGCTCCCTAAGCCTAATGGCTGGGGCGCCCCAGGCTTGGGGCTCCCAAGGCCTAAGGCCTGGGGATTCCCATGCCTGTGGCACCCTAAGCCTAAGGGCTGTGGCGCGCCAGGCCTGGGGCTCCCTAAGCCTAAAGGCTGGGGCGCCGACCTGGGGCTCCCTTATCCTAAGTGCGGGGCGCCCAGGCCTGGAGCTCCCTAAGCCTAAAGGCTGGGGCGCCCCAGGCCTTGGGCTTCCTAAGTCTAAGGGCTGGGGAACCCCAAGACTTGGCTCCCGAAGCCTAAGGGCTGAGGCGCCCCAGGCTGGGGCTCCCAAAGACTAAGGACTGGGGCACCCAGGCCTGGGTCTCCCACAGCCTAAGGGCTGTGGCGCCCCAGGCCTGGGGCTCCCTAAGCCTAAAGGCTGGGACGACCCAAGCCAGGGGCTCCCTAAGCCTACGAGTTGGGGCGCCCCGGGCCTGGGGCTTCCTAAGCCTAAGGACTGGGGCTCAACAAGCCTGGAGCTCCCAAAGCCAAAGGGTTGGTGCGCCCCAGGCCTAGGGTTCCAAATCCTAAGGCCTGGGGCTCGCTAAGCCTAAGGGCTGGGGCGCCCCAGGCCTGGGACTCCCAAGCCTAAGGGCTTGGGCGCCCCAGGCCTGGGGCTCCCAAATCCTAAGGGCTGGGGCGCCCCAGGCCTGGAGCTACCAAAGCCTAAGGGCTGGGGTGCCCCAGGCCTTATGTCCCAAAGCTTAAGGGATGGGGTGACCCAGGCCTAGGGTTCCCAAAGCCTAAGGCCTGGGGCTCGCTAAGCCTAAGCGCTGGTGCGCCCCAGGGCTGGGGCTCCCAAATCCAAAGGGCTAAGGCGACACAGGCCAGGTCCTCCCTTATCCTAAGGGTTTGGGCGCCCCAGGACTGGGGCTCCCAAAACCTAAGGGAAAGGGGCCCCCAGACCTGCGTCTCCGAAAGCCTTAAGGCTCGGCCCCCCCAGGCCTGAGGCTCAAAATCCTAAGGGCTGGGGCGCCACGGGCCTGGGACTCCCTAAGCCTAAGTGCTGGGGCGCCCCAGTCTGGGGCTACCAAAGCCTAAGTGCCGGGGCGCCCCGAGCCTGGGACTCCCTAAGACTAAGGGCTGGGGCGCCCCAGCCTGGGGCTCCCAAAGCCTACGGGCAGGGGTGCCCCAGGACTGGGGTTCCAAAGCCTAAGGGCTGGGGCGCCCCAGGCCTGGGCCTCCCTAAGACTAAGGGCTGAGGCGCCCCAGGACTGGGGCTCCCAAAACCGAAGGGAAAGGGGCGCCCCAGACCTGAGGCTCAAAAAGCCTAAGGGCTCTGGCGCCCCAGGCACGGGGCTCCCAAATCCTAAGGGCTTGAGCGCCCCAGGCTTAGGGCTCCCAATGCCTGTGGGCTGGGGAGCCCCTGGCCTAGGGCTCCATAAGCCTAAGGGTTGGGGCGCCCCAGGCCTGGGGCTCCCAAAGCCGAAGGGCTGGGGTTCCCCAGGCCTGGGGCTCGCTAAGCCTAAGGGCTGGGTCGCCCCAGGCCTAGGGTTCCCAATCCTAAGTGCTGGGGCGCCCCAGGCCTGGGGCTCCCTAAGCCTAAGGGTTGGGGCGCCCCGGGCCTGAGTCTCGCTAAGCCAAAGGGATGGGGTGCCCCAGGCATGGGGCTCCCAAAGCCGAAGGGCAGGGATGTCCCAGGCCTGGGGCTCCCAAAGCCTAAGGGATGGGGCGTCCCCGGCCTGGGCCTCCCTAAGCCTAAGGGCTGGGTCTCCCCAGGCCTGGGGTTCCCTTAGCCTAAGGGCTGGGGTGCCCCCGGCTTGGGGGTCCCCAAGCCTAAGGGCTGGGGTGCTCCAGGCCGGGGGCTCCCTAAGCCTAAGGGCTGGGGCGTCCCAGGCCGGGGGCTCCCTAAGGCTAAGGGCTGGGGCGCCCCAAGCAGGGGCTCCCTAGCCTATGGGCTGGGGCGCCACAGGCCTGGGGTTCTCTAAGACTAAGGCCTGGGGCGCCCCAGGCCTTGTGCTCCCTAAACCTACGGGATGGGGCGCCCCAGGCCTGGGGCTCCCTAAGTCTAAGGGCTGAGGCGCCCCAGGCCTGGGGTTCCAAAGCCTAAGGGCTGGGCCAACCCAGGCCTAGGGCTCCCTAAGCCTAAGGGATGGGGCTCCCCATGCCTTTGGCTCCCTAAGCCTAAGGGCTGGGGCGCCCCAAGCCTGGTGTTCCAAAGCCTAAGTGCTGGGGCGCCCCAGGCCTGGGGTCCCAAACCTAAGTGCTGGGGCGACACAGGCCAGGTCCCCCCTAAGCCTAAGGGCTGGGGCGCCCCAGGCCTAGGGCTCTCAAAACCTAAGGGAAAGCGGCCCCCAGACCTGCGGCTCCCTAAGCCTAAGGGCTGGGGCACCCCAGGCATCGGGCTCCAAAAGCCTAAGTGCTGCGGTGCTCCAGGCCAGGGAATACCAAAGACTAAGGGTTGAGGCACTCCAGGCCTGGGGCTGCCAAAGCCTAAGGGCTGGGGTGTCCCAGGAATGGGGCTCTCTAAGCCTAAGGGCAGGGGCGCCCCTGGCCTGGGTCTCCCTAAGCCTAAGGGCGGGGGCGTCCCAGGCCTGGGGCTCCCAAACCTAAGGGCTGGTGCGCCGCAGGCCTGGGGCTCCCAAACCTAAGGGCTTGGGCGCCCTAGGCCTGGGGCTCCCAAAGCATAAGGGCTGGGGCGCCCCAGGCCTGGGGCTACCAAAACCTAAGGGCTGGGGCGCCCCAGGCCTTGGTCTCCCAAACCTAAGGGCTGGGGAGCCCAGGCTTGGGGCGCCCTAAGCTTAAGGGCTGGGACGCCCCAGGGTTGGGGCCCCCTAAGCCTAAGGGCTAATGCGTCCCAGACCTGGGTCTCCCTAAGCCTAAGGGCTGTGGCGCGCCAGGCCTGGGGCTCCCTAAGCCTAAAGGCTGGGGCGCCCACCTGCGGCTCCCTTATCCTAAGTGCTGGGGCGCCCAGGCCTGGAGCTCCCTAAGCCTAAAGGCTGGGGCGCCCCAGGCCTTGGGCTCCCTAAGTCTAAGGGCTGGGGCACCCCAAGACTTGGCTCCCGAAGCCTAAGGGCTGGGGCGACCCAGGCTGTGGCTCCCAAAGACTACGGACTGGGGCACCCCAGGCCTGGGTCTCCCACAGCCTAAGGGCTGTGGCGCCCCAGGCCTGGGGCTCCCTAAGCCTAAAGGCTGGGGCGACCCAAGCCAGGGGCTCCCTAAGCCTACGAGTTGGGGCGCCCCGGGCCTGGGGCTTCTTAAGCCTAAGGACTGCGGCTCAACAAGCCTGGGGCTCCCAAAGCCAAAGGGTTGGGACGCCCCTGGCCTAGGGTTCCAAATCCTAAGGCCTGGGGCTCGCTAAGCCTAAGGGCTGGGGCGCCCCAGGCCTGGGGCTCCCAAATCCTAAGGGCTGGGGCGCCCCAGGCCTGGAGCTACCAAAGCCTAAGGGCTGGGGTGCCCCAGGCCTTATGTCCCAAAGCTTAAGGGATGGGGTGACCCAGGCCTGGGGTTCCCAAAGCCTAAGGCCTGGGGCTCGCTAAGCCTAAGGGCTGGTGCGCCCCAGGGCTGGGGCTCCCAAATCCAAAGGGCTAGGGCGACACAGGCCAGGTCCTCCCTTATCCTAAGGGTTTGGGCGCCCCAGGCCTGGGGCTCCCAAAACCTAAGGGAAATGGGCCCCCAGACCTGCGTCTCCGAAAGCCTTAAGGCTCGGCCCCACCAGGCCTGAGGCTCAAAATCCTAAGGGCTGGGGCGCCACGGGCCTGGGGCTCCCTAAGCCTAAGGGCTGGGAAACCCCGGGCCTGGGACTCCCTAAGCCTAAGGGCTGGGGCGCCCCAGCCTGGGGCTACCAAAGCCTAAGTGCCGGGGCGCCCCGAGCCTGGGACTCCCTAAGACTAAGGGCTGGGGCGCCCCAGCCTGGGGCTCCCAAAGCCTACGGGCAGGGGTGCCCCAGGACTGGGGTTCCAAAGCCTAAGGGCTGGGGCGCCCCAGGCCTGGGCCTCACTAAGACTAAGGGCTGTGGCGCCCCAGGACTGGGGCTCCCAAAACCGAAGGGAAAGGGGCGCCCCAGACCTGAGGCTCAAAAAGCCTAAGGGCTCGGGTGCCCCAGGCACGGGGCTCCCAAATCCTAAGGGCTTGAGTGCCCCAGGCTTTGGGCTCCCAATACCTGTGGGCTGGGAAGCCCCTGGCCTAGGGCTCAATAAGCCTAAGGGTTGGGGCGCCCCAGGCCTGGGGCTCCCAAAGCCGAAGGGCTGGGGTTCCCCAGGCCTGGGGCGCCCTAAGCCTAAAGGCTGGGGCTCCCCGGGTCTGGAGCTCGCTAAGCCTAAGGGCTGGGTCGCCCCAGGCCTAGGCTTCCCAAGCCTAAGTGCTGGGGCGCCCCAGTCCTGGGGCTCCCTAAGCCTAAGGGTTGGGGCTCCCCAGGCCTGAGTCTCGCTAAGCCAAAGGGATGGGGCGCCCCAGGCCTGGGGCCCCCAAAGCCGAAGGGCAGGGATGCCCCAGGCCTGGGGCTCCCAAAAGCCTAAGGGTTGGGGCGTCCCCGGCCTGGGCCTCCCTAAGCCTAAGGGCTGGGTCTCCCCAGGCCTGGGGTTCCCTTAGCCTAAGGGCTGGGGTGCCCCCGGCTTGGGGCTCCCTAAGCCTAAGGGCTGGGGTGCTCCAGACCGGGGGCTCCCTAAGCCTAAGGGCTGGGGCGTCCCAGGCCGGGGCCTCCCTAAGGGTAAGGGCTGGGGCGCCCCAAGCAGGGGCTCCCTAGCCTATGGGCTGGGGCGCCACAGGCCTGGGGTTCTCTAAAACTAAGGGCTGGGGCGCCCCAGGCCTTGTGCTCCCTAAGCCTACGGGCTGGGGCGCCCCAGGCCTGGGGCTCCCTAAGTCTAAGGGCTGAGGCGCCCCAGGCCTGGGGTTCCAAAGCCTAAGGGCTGGGCCAACCCAGGCCTAGGGCTCCCTAAGCCTAAGGGCTGGGGCTCCCCATGCCTTCGGCTCCCTAAGCCTAAGGGCTGGGGCGCCCCAAGCCTGGTGTTCCAAAGCCTAAGTGCTGGGGCGCCCCAGGCCTGGGGTCCCAAACCTAAGTGCTGGGGCGACACAGGCCAGGTCCCCCCTAAGCCTAAGGGCTGGTGCGCCCCAGGCCTAGGGCTCGCAAAACCTAAGGGAAAGCGGCCCCCCGACCTGCGGCTCCCTAAGCCTAAGGGCTGGGGCGCCCCAGGCTTGGGGCTCCCAAGGCCTAAGGCCTGGGGATTCCCATGCCTGTGGCACCCTAAGCCTAAGGGCTGTGGCGCGCCAGGCCTGGGGCTCCCTAAGCCTAAAGGCTGGGGCGCCCACCTGGGGCTCCCTTATCCTAAGTGCGGGGCGCCCAGGCCTGGAGCTCCCTAAGCCTAAAGGCTGGGGTGCCCCAGGTCTTGGGCTCCCTAAGTCTAAGGGCTGGGGAACCCCAAGACTTGGCTCCCGAAGCCTAAGGGCTGAGGCGCCCCAGGCTGGGGTTCCCAAAGACTAAGGACTGGGGCACCCAGGCCTGGGTCTCCCACAGCCTAAGGGCTGTGGCGCCCCAGGCCTGGGGCTCCCTAAGCCTAAAGGCTGGGGCGACCCAAGCCAGGGGCTCCCTAAGCCGACGAGTTGGGGCGCCCCAGACCTGGGGCTTCCTAAGCCTAAGGACTGGGGCTCAACAAGCCTGGGGCTCCCAAAACCAAAGGGTTGGGGCGCCCCAGGCCTAGGGTTCCAAATCCTAAGGCCTGGGGCTCGCTAAGCCTAAGGGCTGGGGCGCCCCAGGCCTGGGGCTCCCAAAGTCTAAGGGCTGGGGCACCCCAGGCCTGGGGCTCCCAAATGCTAAGGGCTAGGGTGCCCCAGGCCTTATGTCCCAAAGCTTAAGGGATGGGGTGACCCAGGCCTAGGGTTCCCAAAGCCTAAGGCCTGGCGCTCGCTAAGCCTAAGGGCTGGTGCGCCCAAGGGCTGGGGCTCCCAAATCCAAAGGACTAGGGCGACACAGGCCAGGTCCTCCCTTATCCTAAGGGTTTGGGCGCCCCAGGCCTGGGGCTCCCAAAACCTAAGGGAAATGGGCCCCCAGACCTGCGTCTCCGAAAGCCTTAAGGCTCGGCCCCACCAGGCCTGAGGCTCAAAATCCTAAGGGCTGGGGCGCCACGGGCCTGGGGCTCCCTAAGCCTAAGGGCTGGGAAACCCCGGGCCTGGGACTCCCTAAGCCTAAGGGCTGGGGCGCCCCAGCCTGGGGCTACCAAAGCTTAAGTGCCGGGGCGCCCCGAGCCTGGGACTCCCTAAGACTAAGGCCTGGGGCGCCCCAGCCTGGGGCTCCCAAAGCCTACGGGCAGGGGTGCCCCAGGACTGGGGTTCCAAAGCCTAAGGGCTGGGGCGCCCCAGGCCTGGGCCTCCCTAAGACTAAGGGCTGTGGCGCCCCAGGACTGGGGCTCCCAAAACCGAAGGGAAAGGGGCGCCCCAGACCTGAGGCTCAAAAAGCCTAAGGGCTCGGGTGCCCCAGGCACGGGGCTCCCAAATCCTAAGGGCTTGAGCGCCCCAGGCTTAGGGCTCCCAATGCCTGTGGACTGGGAAGCCCCTGGCCTAGGGCTCCATAAGCCTAAGGGTTGGGGCGCCCCAGGCCTGGGGCTCCCAAGCCGAAGGGCTAGGGTTCCCCTGGCCTGGGGCTCCCTAAGCCTAAAGGCTGGGGCTCCCCGGGTCTGGAGCTCGCTAAGCCTAAGGGCTGGGTCGCCCCAGGCCTAGGCTTCCCAAGCCTAAGGGCTGGGGCGCCCCAGGCCTGGGGCTCCCTAAGCCTAAGAGTTGGGGCACCCCCGGCCTGAGTCTCGCTAAGCCAAAGTGATGGGGCGCCCCAGGCCTGGGGCTCCCAAAGCCGAAGGGCAGGGATGACCCAGGCCTGGGGCTCCCAAAAGCCTAAGGGTTGGGGCGTCCCCGGCCTGGGCCTCCCTAAGCCTAAGGGCTGGGTCTCCCCAGGCCTGGGGTTCCCTTAGCCTAAGGGCTGGGGTGCCCCCGGCTTGGAGCTCCCTAAGCCTAAGGGCTGGGGTGCTCCAGGCCGGGGGCTCCCTAAGCCTAAGGGCTGGGGCGTCCCAGGCCAAGGGCTCCCTAAGGCTAAGGGCTGGGGCGCCCCAAGCAGGGGCTCCCTAGCCTATGGGCTGGGGCGCCACAGGCCTGGGGTTCTCTAAGACTAAGGGCTGGGGCGCCCCAGGCCTTGTGCTCCCTAAGCCTACGGGCTGGGGCTCCCCAGGCCTGGGGCTCCCTAAGTCTAAGGGCTGAGGCGCCCCAGGCCTGGGGTTCCAAAGCCTAAGGGCTGGGCCAACCCAGGCCTTGGGCTCCCTAAGCCTAAGGGCTGGGGCTCCCCATGCCTTCGGCTCCCTAAGCCTAAGGGCTGGGGCGCCCCAAGCCTGGTGTTCCAAAGCCTAAGTGCTGGGGCGCCCCAGACCTGGGGTCCCAAACCTAAGTGCTGGGGCGACACAGGCCAGGTCCCCCCTAAGCTTAAGGGCTGGGGCGCCCAAGGCCTAGTGCTCCCAAATCCTAAGGGAAAGCGGCCCCCAGACCTGTGGCTCCCTAAGCCTAAGGGCTGGGGCGCCCCAGGCTTGGGGCTCCAAATGCCTAAGTGCTGGGGCGCTCAAGGCCTGGGAATACCAAAGACTAAGGGTTGAGGCGCTCCAGGCGTGGGGCTGCCAAAGCCTAAGGGCTGGGATGTCCCAGGCATGGGGCTCCCTAAGCCTAAGGGCAGGGGCGCCCCAGGCCTGGGTCTCCCTAAGCCTAAGGGCGGGGGCACCCCAGGCCTGGGGCTCCCAAACCTAAGGGCTGGTGCGCCGCAGGCCTGGGGCTCCCAAACCTAAGGGCTTGGGCGCCCCAGGCCTGGGCCTCCCAAATGCTAAGGGCTGGGGTGCCCCAGGCCTTATGTCCCAAAGCTTAAGGGATGGGGTGACCCAGGCCTAGGGTTCCCAAAGCCTAAGGCCTGGCGCTCGCTAAGCCTAAGGGCTGGTGCGCCCAAGGGCTGGGGCTCCCAAATCCAAAGGACTAGGGCGACACAGGCCAGGTCCTCCCTTATCCTAAGGGTTTGGGCGCCCCAGGCCTGGGGCTCCCAAAACCTAAGGGAAATGGGCCCCCAGACCTGCGTCTCCGAAAGCCTTAAGGCTCGGCCCCACCAGGCCTGAGGCTCAAAATCCTAAGGGCTGGGGCGCCACGGGCCTGGGGCTCCCTAAGCCTAAGGGCTGGGAAACCCCGGGCCTGGGACTCCCTAAGCCTAAGGGCTGGGGCGCCCCAGCCTGGGGCTACCAAAGCTTAAGTGCCGGGGCGCCCCGAGCCTGGGACTCCCTAAGACTAAGGCCTGGGGCGCCCCAGCCTGGGGCTCCCAAAGCCTACGGGCAGGGGTGCCCCAGGACTGGGGTTCCAAAGCCTAAGGGCTGGGGCGCCCCAGGCCTGGGCCTCCCTAAGACTAAGGGCTGTGGCGCCCCAGGACTGGGGCTCCCAAAACCGAAGGGAAAGGGGCGCCCCAGACCTGAGGCTCAAAAAGCCTAAGGGCTCGGGTGCCCCAGGCACGGGGCTCCCAAATCCTAAGGGCTTGAGCGCCCCAGGCTTAGGGCTCCCAATGCCTGTGGACTGGGAAGCCCCTGGCCTAGGGCTCCATAAGCCTAAGGGTTGGGGCGCCCCAGGCCTGGGGCTCCCAAGCCGAAGGGCTAGGGTTCCCCTGGCCTGGGGCTCCCTAAGCCTAAAGGCTGGGGCTCCCCGGGTCTGGAGCTCGCTAAGCCTAAGGGCTGGGTCGCCCCAGGCCTAGGCTTCCCAAGCCTAAGGGCGGGGCGCCCCAGGCCTGGGGCTCCCTAAGCCTAAGAGTTGGGGCACCCCCGGCCTGAGTCTCGCTAAGCCAAAGTGATGGGGCGCCCCAGACCTGGGGCTCCCAAAGCCGAAGGGCAGGGATGACCCAGGCCTGGGGCTCCCAAAAGCCTAAGGGTTGGGGCGTCCCCGGCCTGGGCCTCCCTAAGCCTAAGGGCTGGGTCTCCCCAGGCCTGGGGTTCCCTTAGCCTAAGGGCTGGGGTGCCCCCGGCTTGGAGCTCCCTAAGCCTAAGGGCTGGGGTGCTCCAGGCCGGGGGCTCCCTAAGCCTAAGGGCTGGGGCGTCCCAGGCCGAGGGCTCCCTAAGGCTAAGGGCTGGGGCGCCCCAAGCAGGGGCTCCCTAGCCTATGGGCTGGGGCGCCACAGGCCTGGGGTTCTCTAAGACTAAGGGCTGGGGCGCCCCAGGCCTTGTGCTCCCTAAGCCTACGGGCTGGGGCTCCCCATGCCTTCGGCTCCCTAAGCCTAAGGGCTGGGGCGCCCCAAGCCTGGTGTTCCAAAGCCTAAGTGCTGGGGCGCCCCAGACCTGGGGTCCCAAACCTAAGTGCTGGGGCGACACAGGCCAGGTCCCCCCTAAGCTTAAGGGCTGGGGCTCCCAAGGCCTAGTGCTCCCAAATCCTAAGGGAAAGCGGCCCCCAGACCTGTGGCTCCCTAAGCCTAAGGGCTGGGGCGCCCCAGGCTTGGGGCTCCAAATGCCTAAGTGCTGGGGCGCTCAAGGCCTGGGAATACCAAAGACTAAGGGTTGAGGCGCTCCAGGCGTGGGGCTGCCAAAGCCTAAGGGCTGGGATGTCCCAGGCATGGGGCTCCCTAAGCCTAAGGGCAGGGGCGCCCCAGGCCTGGGTCTCCCTAAGCCTAAGGGCGGGGGCACCCCAGGCCTGGGGCTCCCAAACCTAAGGGCTGGTGCGCCGCAGGCCTGGGGCTCCCAAACCTAAGGGCTTGGGCGCCCCAGGCCTGGGCCTCCCAAATGCTAAGGGCTGGGGTGCCCCAGGCCTTATGTCCCAAAGCTTAAGGGATGGGGTGACCCAGGCCTAGGGTTCCCAAAGCCTAAGGCCTGGCGCTCGCTAAGCCTAAGGGCTGGTGCGCCCAAGGGCTGGGGCTCCCAAATCCAAAGGACTAGGGCGACACAGGCCAGGTCCTCCCTTATCCTAAGGGTTTGGGCGCCCCAGGCCTGGGGCTCCCAAAACCTAAGGGAAATGGGCCCCCAGACCTGCGTCTCCGAAAGCCTTAAGGCTCGGCCCCACCAGGCCTGAGGCTCAAAATCCTAAGGGCTGGGGCGCCACGGGCCTGGGGCTCCCTAAGCCTAAGGGCTGGGAAACCCCGGGCCTGGGACTCCCTAAGCCTAAGGGCTGGGGCGCCCCAGCCTGGGGCTACCAAAGCTTAAGTGCCGGGGCGCCCCGAGCCTGGGACTCCCTAAGACTAAGGCCTGGGGCGCCCCAGCCTGGGGCTCCCAAAGCCTACGGGCAGGGGTGCCCCAGGACTGGGGTTCCAAAGCCTAAGGGCTGGGGCGCCCCAGGCCTGGGCCTCCCTAAGACTAAGGGCTGTGGCGCCCCAGGACTGGGGCTCCCAAAACCGAAGGGAAAGGGGCGCCCCAGACCTGAGGCTCAAAAAGCCTAAGGGCTCGGGTGCCCCAGGCACGGGGCTCCCAAATCCTAAGGGCTTGAGCGCCCCAGGCTTAGGGCTCCCAATGCCTGTGGACTGGGAAGCCCCTGGCCTAGGGCTCCATAAGCCTAAGGGTTGGGGCGCCCCAGGCCTGGGGCTCCCAAGCCGAAGGGCTAGGGTTCCCCTGGCCTGGGGCTCCCTAAGCCTAAAGGCTGGGGCTCCCCGGGTCTGGAGCTCGCTAAGCCTAAGGGCTGGGTCGCCCCAGGCCTAGGCTTCCCAAGCCTAAGGGCGGGGCGCCCCAGGCCTGGGGCTCCCTAAGCCTAAGAGTTGGGGCACCCCCGGCCTGAGTCTCGCTAAGCCAAAGTGATGGGGCGCCCCAGACCTGGGGCTCCCAAAGCCGAAGGGCAGGGATGACCCAGGCCTGGGGCTCCCAAAAGCCTAAGGGTTGGGGCGTCCCCGGCCTGGGCCTCCCTAAGCCTAAGGGCTGGGTCTCCCCAGGCCTGGGGTTCCCTTAGCCTAAGGGCTGGGGTGCCCCCGGCTTGGAGCTCCCTAAGCCTAAGGGCTGGGGTGCTCCAGGCCGGGGGCTCCCTAAGCCTAAGGGCTGGGGCGTCCCAGGCCGAGGGCTCCCTAAGGCTAAGGGCTGGGGCGCCCCAAGCAGGGGCTCCCTAGCCTATGGGCTGGGGCGCCACAGGCCTGGGGTTCTCTAAGACTAAGGGCTGGGGCGCCCCAGGCCTTGTGCTCCCTAAGCCTACGGGCTGGGGCTCCCCAGGCCTGGGGCTCCCTAAGTCTAAGGGCTGAGGCGCCCCAGGCCTGGGGTTCCAAAGCCTAAGGGCTGGGCCAACCCAGGCCTTGGGCTCCCTAAGCCTAAGGGCTGGGGCTCCCCATGCCTTCGGCTCCCTAAGCCTAAGGGCTGGGGCGCCCCAAGCCTGGTGTTCCAAAGCCTAAGTGCTGGGGCGCCCCAGACCTGGGGTCCCAAACCTAAGTGCTGGGGCGACACAGGCCAGGTCCCCCCTAAGCTTAAGGGCTGGGGCGCCCAAGGCCTAGGGCTCCCAAATCCTAAGGGAAAGCGGCCCCCAGACCTGTGGCTCCCTAAGCCTAAGGGCTGGGGCGCCCCAGGCTTGGGGCTCCAAATGCCTAAGTGCTGGGGCGCTCAAGGCCTGGGAATACCAAAGACTAAGGGTTGAGGCGCTCCAGGCGTGGGGCTGCCAAAGCCTAAGGGCTGGGATGTCCCAGGCATGGGGCTCCCTAAGCCTAAGGGCAGGGGCGCCCCAGGCCTGGGTCTCCCTAAGCCTAAGGGCGGGGGCACCCCAGGCCTGGGGCTCCCAAACCTAAGGGCTGGTGCGCCGCAGGCCTGGGGCTCCCAAACCTAAGGGCTTGGGCGCCCCAGGCCTGGGGCTCCCAAAGCATAAGGGCTGGGGTGCCCCAGGCCTGGGGCTACCAAAACCTAAGGGCTGGAGCCCCCCAGGCCTTGGTGTCCCAAACCTAAGGGCTGGGGAGCCCCATTTGGGGCGCCCTAAGCTTAAGGGCTGGGACGCCCCAGGGTTGGGGCCCCCTAAGCCTAAGGGCTTATGCGTCCCAGGCCTGGGTCTCCCTAAGCCTAAGCGCTGGGGCTCCCCAGGCCTGGGGCTCCCTAACTTTAAGGGTTGGAGCACCCCAGCCTGGGGATCCCTAAGCAGAAGCGCTGGGGCGCCTCATGCGTGGGGCTCCCTAAGCCTACGGGCTGGGGTACCCCAGGCCTGGGGCACCCTAAGCCTAAGGGCTGGGGCGTCCCAGGCCAGGTGCTCCCTTAGCTTAAGGGCTGGGGCGCCACAGGCCTGGGGCTCCATAAGCCTAAGGGCTGTGGTGCCCCAGGCCAGGGGCTCCCTAAGCCTAAGGGCTGGGGCACCCCAGGCGTGGGGCTCCCTAAGCCTAAGAGCTGGGGCGCGCCAGGCCTGGGGCTCCCAAAGCCTAAGGGCTTGAGCGCCCCAGGCCTTGGGCTCCCAAAACATAAGGGCTGGGGCGCCCCAGGCCTGGGGCTACCAAAACCTAAGGGCTGGGGCGCCCCACGCCTTGGTCTCCCAAACCTAAGGGCTGGGAAGCCCCAGGCTTGGGGCGCCCTAAGCTTAAGGGCTGGGACGCCCCAGGGTTGGGACCCCCTAAGCCTAAGGGCTGATGCGTCCCAGGCCTGGGTCTCCCAAAGCCTAAGGGCTGGGGCTCCCCAGGCATGGGGCTCCCTAACTTTAAGTGTTGGAGCACCCCAGCCTGGGGCTACCAAAGCCTAAGGCCTGGGGTGCCCCTGGTCTGGGCTCCCAAAGCTTAAGGCCTGGGGTGCCACAGACCTGGGGCTCCGTAAGCCTGAGGGCTGGGTTGCCCCTGACCTGGGGCTCCCAAAGCCTAAGGGCTGGGGCGCCTCATACCTGGGACTCCCAAAGCCTAAGGGCTGGGCCGCCACAGGGCTGGGTTCCCAAAGCCTAAGGGCTGGGGCGCCCTAGGCCTGGGGCTCCCAAAGCCTATGGGCTGGGGCACCCCAGGCCTGGGGCTCCCTAATCCTAAGGGCTGGGGAGTCCAAGGCCTAGGGCTCCCTAAGCCTAAAGGCTGAGGCGCCCACCTGGAGCTCCCTTATCCTAAGTGCTGGGGTGCCCAAGCCTGGGGCTCCCAAAGACTAAGGACTGGGGCGACCCAGGCCTAGGGTTCCCAAAGCCTAAAGCCTGGGGCTCGCTAAGCCTAAGGGCCGGGGCGCCCCAGCCTGGGGCTACCAAAGCCTACGGGCTGGGGCGCCCCAGGCCTGGGGTTCCAAAGCCTAAGGGCTGGGGCACCCCAGGCCTTATGTCCCAAAGCTTAAGGGATGAGGCGACCCAGGCCTGGGCCTCCCTAAGACTAAGGGCTGTGGTGACCCAGGACTGGGGCTCCCTAAGACTAAATTCTGGGGCGCTCCAGGCCTGGGCTCCCTAAGCCTAAGTGTTGGGGCGCCCCCGTCCTGGGGCTCCCAAAGCCTAAGAGCTGCGGCGCCCCAGGCACGGGGCTCCCAAAGCCGAAGGGCAGGGGCGCCCCAGGCCTAGGGTTCCCAAAGCCTAAGGCCTGAGGCTCGCTAAGCCTAAGGGCTGGGGCGCCCCAGGCATGGGGCTCCCAAAGCCTAAGGGAAAGGGGCCCCCAGACCTGCGGCTCCCAAAGCCTAAGGGCTCTTGCGCCCCAGGCCTGAGGCCCCCAAATCCTAAGGGCTGGGGCGCCCCGGGCCAGGGGCTCCCTAAGCCTAAGAGCTGGGGCACCTCGGGCCTGGGGCTCCCAAAGCCTAAGGGCAGGGGTGCCACGGGCTTGGGGCACCCTAAGTCTAAGGCTGGGGCACCGCGGGCCTGGGGCTCCCAAAGCCTAAGGGCCAGGATTCCCCGGGCCTGGGACTCCCTAAGCCTAAGGGCTGGGGCGCCCCAACCTTGGGCTACAAAAGCCTACGGGCTGGGGCGCCCCAGGACTGGAGTTCCAAAGCCTAAGGGCTGGGGCGACCCAGGCCTGGGCCTCCTTAAGACTAAGGGCTGTGGCGCCCCAGGACTTGGGCTCCCAAAACCGAAGGGAAAGAGGCATCCCAGACCTGGGGCTCAAAAAGCCTAAGGGCTCAGGCGCCCGAGGCCTGGGGCTCCCAAATCCTAAGGGCCTGAGCGCCCCAGGCCTAGGCCTCCCAATGCCTAAGGGCTGGGGAGCCCCTGGCCTAGGGCTCCATAAACCTAAGGGCTGGGGCGCCCCAGGCTGGGGCTCCCAAAGTCTAAGGGCTGGGGTTCCCCAGGCCTGGGGCTCCCTAAGCCTAAAGGCTGGGGCTCCCCTGGCCTGGAGTTCGCTAAGTCTAAGGGCTGGGTCGCTCCAGGCCTAGGGTTCCCAAGCCTAAGGGCTGGGGCCCCCAGGCCTTGGGCTCCCTAAGCCTAAGGGTTGGGGCGCCCCAGGCCTGGGTCTCGCTAATCCAAAGGGATCGGGCGCCCCAGGCCAGGGGCTCCCAAAGCCTAAGGGCTTGAGCGCCCAGGCCTGTGGCTCCCTAAGCCTAAGCGTTGGGCGCCCCAGGCATGGGGCTACCAAAGCCTAAGGGCAGGGGCGCCCCTGGCCTCGGGCTCCCAAAGCCTAAGGCCTGGGGCGCCACAGACCTGGGGCTCCGTAAGCCTAAGGGCTGGGTTGCCCCAGACCTGAGGCTCCCAAAGCCTAAGGGCTGGGGCGCCTCAGACCTGGGACTCCCTAAGCCAAAGGGCTGGGCCGCCCCAGGGCTGGGTTCCCAAAGCCTAAGTGCTGGGGCGCCCTAGGCCTGGGGCTCCCAAAGCCTAAGGGCTGGGGCACCCCAGGCCTGGGGCTCCCTAATCCTAAGGGCTGGGGAATCCAAGGCCTAGGGCTCCCTAAGCCTAAAGGCTGGGGCGCCCACCTGGGGCTCCCTTATCCTAAGTGCTGGGGCGCCCAGGCCTGGGGCTCCCTAAGCCTAAGAGCTGGGGCGCCCCAGGCCTGGGACTCCCAAAGCCTATGGCCTGGGGTGCCCCAGGCCTTGGGCTCCCTAAGTCTAAGGGCTGGGGCACCCCTAGATTTGGCTCCCGAAGCCTAAGGGCTGGGGCGCCCCAGGCCTGGGGCTCCCACTGCCTAAGGGCTGTGGCGCCCCAGGCCTGGGGCTCCCTAAGCCTAAAGGCTGGGTCGACCCAAGCCAGGGGGCCCCTAAGCCTATGAGTTGGGGCGCCCCGGGCCTGGGGCTTCCTAATCCTAAGGGCTGGGGTTCCCCAGGCCTGGGGCTCCCTAAGCCTAAAGGCTGGGGCTACCCAGGCCTGGAGCTCGCTAAGCCTTAGGGCTGGGTCGCCCCAGGCCTAGGGTTCCCAAGCCTAAGGCCTGGGGCGCCCCAGGCTTGGGGCTCCCTAAGCCTAAGGGTTGGGGCGCCCCAGGCCTGAGTCTCGCTAAGCCAAAGGGATGGGGCGCCCCAGGCCTGGGACTCCCAAAGCCGAAGGGCTTGGATGCCCCATGCCTGGGGCTCCCAAAGACTAAGGGATGGGGCGTCCCCGGCCTGGGCCTCCCTAAGCCTAAGGGCTGGGTCTCCCCAGGCCTGGGGTTCCCTTAGCCTAAGGGCTGGGGTGCCCCCGGCTTGGGGCTCCCTAAGCCTAAGGGCTGAGGCGCCACAGGCCTGTGGTTCCAAAGCCTAAGGGCTGGGGCAACCCAGGCCTTGGGCTCCCTAAGCTTAAGGGCTGGGGCTCCCCATGCCTTCGGCTCCCTAAGCCTAAGGGCTGGGGCGCCCCAAGCCAGGTGTTCCAAAGCCTAAGTGCTGGGGCGCCCCAGGCCTGGGGTCCCAAACCTAAGTGCTGAGGCGACACAGGCCATGTTCTCCCTAAGCCTAAGGGCTGGCGCCCCAGGCCTAGGGCTCCCAAAACCTAAGGGAAAGCGGCCCCCACACCTGCGGCTCCCCAAGCCTAAGGGCTGGGGCAACCCAGGCCTAGGGCTCCCTAAGCCTAAGGGCTGGGGCTCCCCATGCCTTCGGCTCCCTAAGCCTAAGGGCTGGGGCGCCCCAAGCCTGGTGTTCCAAAGCCTAAGTGCTGGGGCGCCCCAGGCCTGGGGTCCCAAACCTAAGTGCTGGGGCGACACAGGCCATGTTCTCCCTAAGCCTAAGGGCTGGCGCCCCAGGCCTAGGGCTCCCAAAACCTAAGGGAAAGCGGCCCCCAGACCTGCGGCTCCCTAAGCCTAAGGGCTGGGGCGCCCCTGGCCTGGGGCTCCCAAGGCCTAAGGCCTGGGGCGCCCCATGCCTGGGGCACCCTAAGCCTAAGAGCTGGGGCACCCCAGGCATGGGGCTCCAAAAGCCTAAGTCCTGGGGCGCTCCAGGCCTGGGAATCCCAAAGACTAAGGGCTGAGGCGCTCCAGGACTGGTGCTGCCAAAGCCTAAGGGCTGGGTTGTCCCAGGCATGGGGCTCCCTAAGCCTAAGGGCAGGGGCGCCCCAGGCCTGGGGCTCCCTAAGCCTAAGGGCGGGGGTGCCCCAGGCCTGGGGCTCCCAAACCTAAGGGCTGGGGCGCCCCAGGCCTTGGTCTCCCAACCTAAGGGCTGGGGAGCCCCAGGCCTGGGGTGCCCTAAGCTTAAGGGCTGGGACGCCCCAGGCCTGGGGCTCCCTAAGCCTAAGGGCGGGGGCGCCCCAGGCCTGGGGCTCCCAAACCTAAGGGCTGGGTCGCCGCAGGCCTGGGGCTCCCAAACCTAAGGGCTTGGGCGCCTCAGGCCTGGGGCACCCAAAGCATAAGGGCTGGGGCGCCCCAGGCCTGGGGCTACAAAAACCTAAGGGCTGGGGCGCCCCAGGCCTTGGTCTCCCAACCTAAGGGCTGGGGAGCCCCAGGCCTGGGGCGCCCTAAGCTTAAGGGCTGGGACGCCCCAGGGTTGGGGCCCCCTAAGCCTAAGGGCTGATGCGTCCCAGGCCTGGGTCTCCCTAAGCCTAAGGGCTGGGGCTCTCCAGGCCTGGGGCTCCCTAACTTTAAGGGTTGAAGCACCCCAGCCTGGGGCTCCCTAAGCCTAAGCGCTGGGGCGCCTCAGGCGTGGGGCTCCCTAAGCCTAAGGGCAGGGGCACCCCAGGCCTGGGAGACCCTAAGCCTAAGGGCTGGGGCGTCCCAGGCCAGGTGCTCCCTTAGCTTAAGGGCTGGGGCGCCACAGGCCTGGGGCTCCATAAGTCTAAGGGCTGTGGTGCCCCAGGCCAGGGGCTCCCTAAGCCTAAGGGCTGGGGCGCCCCTGGAGTGGGGCTCCCTAAGCCTAAGGGCTGGGGCGCCCCAGGCCTGGGGCTCCCAAAGCCTAAGGGCTTGAGCGCCCCAAGCTTGTTTCTCCGTAAGCCTAAGCGTTGGGGCGCCCCAGGCATGGGGCTACCAAAGCCTAAGGCCTGGGGTGCCCCTGGCCTGGGGCTCCCAAAGCCTAAGGCCTGGGGCGCCACAGACCTGGGGCTCCGTTAGACTAAGGGCTGGGTTGCCCCAGACCTGGGGCTCCCAAAGCCTAAGGGCTGGGGCGCCTCAGACCTAGGACTCCCAAAGCCTAAGGGCTGGGCCGCCACAGGGCTGGGTTCCCAAAGCCTAAGGGCTGGGGCGCCCTAGGCCTGGGGCTCCCAAAGCCTAAGGGCTGGGGCACCCCAGGCCTGGGGCTCCCTAATCCTAAGGGCTGGGGAGTCCAAGGCCTAGGGCTCCCTAAGCCTAACGGCTGGGGCGCCCACCTGGTACTCCCTTATCCTAAGTGCTGGGGCGCCCTGGCCTGGGGCTCCCTAAGCCTATGGGCTGGGGCTCCCCAGGCCTAGGACTCCCAAAGCCTATGGCCTGGGGCGCCCCAGGCCTTGGGCTCCCTAAGTCTAAGGGCTGGGGCACCCCAAGATTTGGCTTCCGAAGCCTAAGGGCTGGGGCGCCCCAGGCCTGGGGCTCCCAAAGACTAAGGACTGGGGCTCCCCAGGCCTGGGTCCCCCACAGCCTAAGGGCTGTGGCGCCCCAGGCCTGGGGCTCCCTAAGCCTAAAGGCTGGGGCGCCCACCTGGGGCTCCCTTATCCGAAGTGCTGGGGCGCCCTAGGCCTTGGGCTCCCTAAGTCTAAGGGCTGGGGCACCCCAAGGCTTGGCTCCCGAAGCCTAAGGGCTGGAGCGCCCCAGCACTGGGGCTCCCAAAGACTAAGGACTGTGGCTCCCCAGGCCTGGGTCTCCAACAGCCTAAGGGCTGTGGCGCCCCAGGCCTGGGGCTCCCTAAGACTAAAGGCTGGGGCGACCCAAGCCAGGGGGTCCCTAAGCCTACGTGTTGGGGAGCCCCGGGCCTGGGGCTTCCTAAGCCTAAGGACTGGGGAGCAACAAGCCAGGGGCTCCCAAAGCAAAAGGCCTGGGGCGCTGGGGCTCGCTAAGCCTAAGGTCTGGGGGGCCCCAGGCCTGGGGCTCCCAGATCCTAAGGGCTGGGGCGCCAAAGGCCTGGAGCTACCAAAGGCTAAGGGCTGGGGCACCACGGGCTGGGACGCCCTAAGCCTAAGGGCTGGGGCGCAACAGCCTGGGGCTACCAAAGCCTACGGGCTGGGGCGCCCCAGGCCTTATGTCCCAAAGCTTAAGGGATGGGGCGACCCAGGCCTAGGGTTCCCAAAGCCTAAGGCCTGGGGCTCGCTAAGCCTAAGGGCTGGGGCGCCCGAGGCCTGTGGCTCCCTAAGCCTAAGGGCTGGGGCGCCCCAGGCACGAGGCTGCCAAAGCCTAAGGGCTGAGGCGCCCCAGGCCTAGGGTTCCCAAAGCCTAAGGTCTGTGGCTCGCTAAGCCTAAGGGCTAGGGCGCCCCACCTTGGCGCTTCCAAAGCCTACGGGCTGGGGCGCCCCAGGACTGGGTTTCCAAAGCCTAAGTGCTGGGGCACCCCAGGCCTTATGTCCCAAAGCTTAAGAGATGGGGCGACCCAGGCCTGGGCCTCCCTAAGACTAAGGGCTGTGGCGCCCCAGGACTGTGGTTCCCTAAGACTAAAATCTGGGGCGCTCCAGGCCTGGGCTCCCTAAGCCTAAGTGTTGAGGCGCCCCGGGCCTGGGGCTCCCAAAGCCTAAGAGCAGCGGCTCCCCAGGCACGGGGCTCCCAAAGCCTAAGGGCTGGGGCGCCCCAGGCCTAGGGTTCCCAAAGCCTAAGGCCTGGGGCTCGCTAAGCCTAAGGGCTGGGGCACCCCAGGAATGGGGCTCCCAAACCTAAGGGCTGGGGCGCCCCAGGCATGGGGTCCCAGGCATAAGGCCTGGGGCGACACAGGCCAGGTCCTCCCTTATCCTAAGGGTAGGGGTGCCCCAGGCCTGGGGCCCCCAAAACCTAAGGGAAAGGGGCCCCCAGACATGCGGCTCCCAAAGCCTAAGGGCTCTGGCGCCCCAGGCCTGAGGCTCCCAAATCCTAAGGGCTGGGGCACCCCGGGCCTGGGGCTCCCTAAGCCTAAGAGCAGGGGCACCCCGGGCCTGGGGCTCCCAAAACTTAAGGGCTGGGGTGCCACGGGCTTGGGGCATCCTAAGGCTAAGGCTGGGGCACCCGGGCCTGGGGCTCCCAAAGCCTAAGGGCCGGGACGCCCCGGGCCTGGGACTCCCTAAGCCTAAGGGCTGGGGCGCCCTAGCTTTGGTCTACAAAAGCCTACGGGCTGGGGCGCCCCAGGACTGGGGTTCCAAAGCCTAAGGGTTGGGGCGCCCCAGGCCTGGGCCTCCCTAAGACTAAGGGCTGTGGCGCCCCAGGACTTGGGCTCCCAAAACCGAAGGGAAAGGTGCGCCCCAGACCTGGGGCTCAAAAAGCCTAAGGGCTCGGGCGCCCGAGGCCTGGCGCTCCCAAATCCTAAGGGCCTGAGCGCCCCAGGCCTAGGGCTCCCAATGCCTAAGGGCTGGGGAGCCCCTGGCCAAGGGCTCCATAAGCACAAGGGCTGGGGAGCCCCAGGCCTAGGGCTCCCAATGTCTAAGGACTGGGGTTCCCCAGGTGTTGGGCTCCCTAAGCCTAAAGGCTGGGGCTCCCCAGGCATGGAGTTCGCTAAGCCTAAGGGCTGGGTCGCTCCAGGCCTAGGGTTCCCAAGCCTAAGGGCTGGGGCGCCCCAGGCCTGGGGCTCCCTAAGCCTAAGGGTTGGGGAGCCCCAGGCCTGGGTCTCGCTAATCCAAAGGGATGGGGCGCCCCAGGCCTGGGGCTCCCAAAGCCTAAGGGCTTGAGTGCCCCAGGCCTGTGGCTCCCTAACCCTAAGCGCTGGGGCGCCCCAGGCATGGGGCTACCAAAGCCTAAGGGCTGGGGCGCCCCTGGCCTGGGGCTCCCAAAGCCTAAGGCCTGGGGCACCCCAGGCCTTGTGCTCCCTAAGTCTAAGGGCTGGGCCACCCCAAGACTTGGCTCCCGAAGCCTAAGGGCTGGGGCGCCCCAGGCCTGGGGCTCCCAAAGACAAAGGCCTGGGGCTGCCCAGGCCTGTGTCTCCCACAGCCTAAGGGCTGTGGCGCCCCAGGCCTGGGGCTCCCTAAGCCTAAAGGCTGGGGAGACCCAAGCCAGGGTTTCCCTAAGCCTACGTGTCGGGGCGCCCTGGGCCTTGGGCTTCCTAAGCCTAAGGACTGGGGCGCAACAAGCCTGGGGCTCCCAAAGCCAAAGGGCTGGGGCTCCCCAGGCACGGGGCTCCCAAAGCCTAAGGGCTGGGGCGCCCCAGGCCTAGGGTTCCCAAAGCCTAAGGCCTGGGGCTCGCTAAGCCTAAGGGCTAGGGCGCCCCAGGCCTAGGGCTCCCAAGCCTAAGGGCTGGGGCGCCCCAGGCCTGGAGCTCCCAAATCCTAAGGGCTGGGGCGCCCCAGGCCTGGAGCTACCAAAGCCGAAGGGCTGGGGCGCCACGGGCCTGGGACTCCCTAAGCCTAAGGGCTGGGGCGCCCCAGCCTGGGGCTACCAAAGCCTACGGACTGGCGAGCCCCAGGACTGGGGTTCCAAAGCCTAAGGGCTGGGGCACCCCAGGCCTTATGTCCCAAAGCTTAAGGGATGGGGCGACCAAGGCCTGAGCCTCCCTAAGACTAAGGGCTGTGGCGCCCCAGGACTGGGGCTCCCTAAGACTAAAGTCTGGGGCGCTCCAGGCCTGGGCTCCCTAAGCCTAAGTGTTGGGGCGCCCCGGGCCTGGGGCTTCCTAAGCCTAAGGACCTGGGCGCCACAAGCCTGGGGCTCCCAAAACCTAAGAGCTGCGGCGCCCCAGGCACGGGGCTCCCAAAGCCTAAGGGCTGGGGCGCCCCAGGCCTAGGGTTCCCAAAGCCTAAGGCCTGGGGCTTGCTAAGCCTAAGCGCTGGGGCGCCTCAGGCATGGGGCTCCCAGCCTAACGGCTGGGGCGCCACAGGCCTGGGGCTCCCAAAACCTAATGCCTGGGGCGGCCGAGGCCTGGGGCTCCCAGAGCCTAAGGTCTGGGGTAACCCAGGCCAGGGGTTCCCTAAGCCTAAGGGCTGTGGCCCCCAGGCCTGGGAGTCCCTAAGCCTTAGGGCTGGGGCGCCCAGGCCTGGGGCTCCCTAAGCCTAAGGGCTGGGGCGCCCCAGGCCTGGGGCTCCCTAAGCCTAAGGGCTGGGGCGCCCCTGGCCAGGTGCTCCCGAAGCCTAAAGGCTGTGGTGCCCCAGGACTGGGGTCCCAAATCCTAAGGGCTGGGGCACTCCAGGCCTGGGGCTCCCAAAGCCTAAGGGCTGGGGCGCTCCAGGCCTGGCGCTCTCAAAGCTTAAAGGCTGAGGCGCCACAGGCCTGGGGCTCCCAAAGCCTAAGGGCTGGGGCGCGCCAGACCTGGCGCTCTCAAAGCTTAAAGGCTGAGGCGCCACAGGCCTGGGGCTCCCTAAGCCTAAGGGCTGGGTTGCCCCAGAACTGGGGCTCCCAAAGCCTAAGGGCTGGGGCCCCCCAGACCTGGGACTCCGAAAGCCTTAGGGCTGGGCCGCCCCAGGCCTGGGTACCCAAAGCCTAAGGGCTGGAGCACCCTAGGCCCGGGGCTCCCAAAGCCTCGGGGCTAGGGCACCCCAGGCTTGGGGCTCCCTAATCCTAAGGGCTGGGGAGTCCAAGGCCTAGGGCTCCCTAAGCCTAAAGGCTGGGGCGCCCACCTGGGGCTCCCTTATCCTAAGTGCTGGTGCGCCCAGGCCTGGGGCTCCCTAAGCATAAGGGCTGGGGCGCCCCAGGCCCTGGCTCCCTAAGCCTAAGGGCTGGGGCGTCCCAGGCCTGGGGCTCCCAAAGACTAAGGTCTGGGGCTCCCCAGGCCTGGGTCTCCCACAGCCTAAGGGCTTTGGCGCCCCAGGCTTGGGGCTCCCTAAGCCTAAAGGCTGGGGCGCCCCAATCCTGGGGCTTCCTAAGCCTAAGTGTTGGGGCGCCCGGGCGTGGGGCGTCCTAAGCCTAAGGACTGGGGCGCAACAAGCCTGGGGCTCCCAAAGCCAAAGGGCTGGAGGGCCGCAGGCACGGGGCTCCCAAAGCCTAAGGGTTGGGGCTCCCCAGGCCTGGGGCTCCCAAAGCCTAAGGGCTGGGGCTGCCCGGGCCTGGGACGCCCTAAGCCTAAGGGCTGGGGCGCCCCAGCCTGGGGCTACCAAAGCCTACGGGCTGGGGCGCCCCAGGACTGGGGTTCCAAAGCCTAAGGGATGGGGCGACCCAGGCCTGGGCCTCCCTAAGACTAAGGACTGTGGCGCCCCAGGACTGGGGCTCCCTAAGACTAAAGTCTGGGGCGCTCCAGGCCTGGGCTCCCTAAGCCTAAGGGCTGGGGCTCCACAGGCCCAGGGGCTCCCAAATCCCAAGGGCTGGGAAGCCCTGGGCCTGGGGCTCCCTAAGTTTAAATGTTGGGGTGCCCCGGGCCTGGGGCTTCCTAAACCTAAGGACTGTGGCGCCAAAAGCCTGGGGCTCCCAAAGGCTAAGAGCTGCGGCGCCCCAGGCACGGGGCTCCCAAAGCCTAAGGGCTGGGGTGCCCCAGGCCTAGGGTTCCCAAAGCCTAAGGCCAGGGGCTCGCTAAGCCTAAGGGCTGGGGCACCCCAGGCCTGGGGAGCCCTAAGCTTAAGGGCTGGGTCGCCCCATGCCTGGGGCCCCCTAAGCCTAAGGGCTAATGCGTCCCAGGTCTGGGTCTCCCTAAGCCTAAGGGCTGGGGCGCCCCAGACCTGAGGTTTCGAAGGCTAAGTGCTGGGGCGTCCCAGGCCTGGGGCTCCCTAAGCCTAAGGGCTGGGGCTCCCCAGGCCAGGTGCTCCCTTAGCTTAAGGGCTGGGGCGCCCCAGGCCGGGGGCTCCATAAGCCTACGGGCTGTGGTGCCCCAGGCCAGGGGCTCCTTAAGCCTAAGGGCTTGGGCGCCCCAGGCGTGGGGCTCCCTAAGCCTAAGGGCTGGGGCGCCCAAGGCCTGGTGCTCCCAAAGCCTAAGGGCTGGAGCGCCCCAGGCCTGTGGCCCCCTAAGCCTAAGCGCTGGGGCGTCCCAGGCATGGGGCTACCAAAGACTAAGGCTGGCGTGCCCCTGGCCTGGGGCTCCCAAAGCCTAAGGCCTGGGTCCCCACAGACCTGGGGCTCCCAAAGCCTAAGGGTTGGGGCACCCCAGGCCTGGGGCTCCAGAATCCTAAGGGCTGGGGCGCAACAGACCAGAGTCTTCCAAAAACTAAGGTATGCGGCGTCCCAGGCCTGGAGCTCCCTAAGACTAAGGGCTGAGCGCCACAGGCTTGGGGCTCCCTAAGCCTAAGGGCTGGGGCGCCCCAGGCTTGGGGCTCCCAAAACCTAAGGCCAGGGGCGCCCCAGGCTTGGGTCTCCCTAAGCCTAAAAGCTGGGGTGACCCAGGCCTAGGGCTCCCAAAGCCTAAGGGTTTGGGAGCCCCGAGCCTGGGGCTCCCTAAGCCTAACGGCTGGGGCAGCCCTGGCCTGGGGCTCCAAAACCTAAGGGCTGGGGAGCCCCGGGCCTGGGGCTCCCTTCGCCTAAGGGATGGGGCGTCCCGGGCCTGGGGCTTCCTAAGCCTAAGGCCTAGTGCGCTCCAAGCCTGGGGCTTCCCAACCTCAGGGTTGGGGAGTCCCAAGCCTGGGGCTCCCTAATCCGAAGGGCTGGGGCGCCCCAGTCAGGGGCTCCTTAGTCTAACGGCTGTGAAGCCCCAGGCCTGAGGCTTCCAAGACCTAATGGCTGGGGCGCCACTGGCCTGGAGCTCCCAAAGCCTAAGTTCTGGGGCCCCCCGGCCTGGGAGTCCCTAAGCCTAAGTGCTGGGGTCCCCTGGCCAGGTGCTCCCTAAGCCTAAGGGCTGTGGCGCCCCAGGACTAGGGTCCCAAATCCTAAGGGCTGGGGCGCCCCAGGCCTGGCGCTCTCAAAGCCTAAAGGCTGGGGCGCCACAGGCCTGGGGCTCCCTAAGACTAAGGGCTGGGGCTCCCCAGGCCAGGTGCTCCCTTAGCTTAAGGGCTGGGGCACCCCAGGCCTGGGGCTCCATAAGCCTAAAGGTTGTGGTGCCCCAGGCCAGGGGCTCCCTAAGCCTAAGGGCTGGGGCGCCCCAGGCGTGGGGCTCCCTAATCCTAAGGGCTGGTGCGCCTCAGACCTGGGGCTCCGACAGCCTAAGGGCTGGAGCGCCCAGGCCTGTGGCCCCATAATCCTAAGCGCTGGGGCGCCCGAGGCATGGGGCTACCAAAGCCTAAGGCTGGCACGCCCCTGGCCTGGGGCTCCCAAAGCCTAAGGCCTGGGGCCCTACAGACCTGGGGCTCCCAAAGCCTAAGGGTTGGGGCGCCCCAGGCCTGGGGCTCCCAAATCCTAAGGGCTGGGGCGCAACATACCTGAGGCTTCCAAAGACTAAGGGCTGCGGCGTCCCAGGCCTAGAGCTCCCTAAGACTAAGGGCTGGGCGCCACAGGCCTGGGGCTCCCAAATCCTAAGGGCTGGGGCGCCCCAGGCCTGAGGCTCCCAAAGCCTAAGGGCTGGGGCGACCCAGGCCTGGGGCTCCCAAAACCTAAGGGCTGGGGCGCCCCAGGCCTGGGGCTCCCAAATCCAAAGGGCTGGGGCGACCCAGGCCAGGTCCTCCCTTATCCTAAGGGCTGGGGCGCCCCAGGCCTTCGCTCCCTAAGCCTAAGTGCTGGGGCACCCCAGGCCTGGGGCTCCCCAAGACTAAGGACTGGGGCTCCTCAGGCCTGGGGCTCCCAAAGCCTAAGGCCTGGGGCTCGCTAAGCCTAAGGGCTGGTGCGCCGCAGGCCTGGGGCTCCCAAATCCTAAGGGCTGGGGCGCCGCAGGCCTGAGGCTCCCAAAGCCTAAGGTCTGGGCCGCCCCAGGCCTGGGGCTCCTAAAGCCTAAGGGCTGGGGCGCCCCAGGCCTGGGGCTCCCAAATCCAAAAGGCTGGGGCGACACAGGCCAGGTCCTCCCTTATCCTAAGGGTTGCGGCGCCCCAGGACTGGGGCTCCCAAAACCAAAGGGAATGGGGCCTCCTGACCTGCGGCTCCCAAAGCCTAAGGGCTCGGGCGCCCCAGGCCTGAGGCTCAAAATCCTAAGGGCTGGGGAGCCCCGGGGCTGGGGCTGCCTGAGCCTAAGGGCTGGGGCACCCCGGGCCTGGGACTCCCTAAGCCTAAGGACTGGGGCGCCCAAGCATGGGGCTACCAAATCCTACAGGCCGGGGCGCCCGGGCCTGGGACTCCCTAAGCCTAAGGGCTGGGGCGCCCCAGCCTGGGGCTACAAAAGCCTACGGGCTGGGGTGCCCCAGGACTAGGGTTCCAAAGCCTAAGGCCTGGGGCGCCCCAGGCCTAGGCCTCCCTAAGACTAAGGGCTATGGCGCCCCAGGACTGGGGCTCCCAAAACAGAAGGGAAAGGGGCGCCCCAGACCTGGGGCTCAAAAAGCCTAAGGGTTCGGGCGCCCGAGCCCTGGGGCTCCCAAATCCTAAGGGCCTGAGCGCCCCAGGCCTAGGGCTCCCAATTCCTAAGGGCTGGGGAGCCCCTGGCCTAGGGCTCCATAAGCCTAAGGGCTGGGGCGCCCCAGGCCTGGGGCTCCCAAAGCCTAAAGGCTGGGGCTCCCCAGGCCTGGAGCTCGCTAAGCCTAAGGGCTGGGTCGCCCCAGGCATAGGGTTCCCAAGCCTAAGGGCTGGGGCGCCCCAGGCCTGGGGCTCCATAATCCTAAGGTCTGGGGCGCCCCAGGCCTGGGGCACCCAAAGCCTAATGGCTGGGTTTCCCCAGGCCTGGGGAACCCCAAACCTAAAGGATGGGGCTCCACTGGCCTGGAGATCGCTAATCCTAAGGGCTGGGCGCTCCAGGCCTGGGGCTCCATAAGCCTAAGGCTTGGGGCACCCCAGGCCTGGGTCTCGCTAAGCCGAAGGGATGGGGTGCCGCAGGCCTGGGGCTCCCAAAGCCTAAGGGCTGGGTCGCCGCAGGCCTGGGGCTCCCAAAGCCTAAGGGATGGGGTGGCCCCGGCTTGGGCCTCCCTAAGCCTAAGGGCTGGGTCTCCCCAGGCCTGGGGCTCCCTTAGCCTAAGGGTTGGGGTGCTCCCGGCTGGGGACTCCCTAAGCCTAAGGGCTGGGGCGTCCCAGGCCAGGGGCTCCCTAAGGCTAAGGGCTGGGGCGCCCAAAGTAGGGGCTCCCTATCCTATGGGCTGGGGCGACACAGGCCTGGGGTTCCCTAAGACTAAGGGCTGGGGCGCCCCAGGCCTTGGGCTCCCTAAGCCTAAGGGCTGGGGCTCCCCATGCCTTCGGCTCCCAAAGCCTAAGGGCTGGGTCGCCACAAGCCTGGTGTTCCAAAGCCTAAGTGCTGGTGCGCCCCAGGCCTGGGGTCCCAAACCTAAGTGCTGGGGCGACACAGGCCAGGTCCTCCCTAAGCCTAAGGGCTGGGGCGCCCCAGGCCTGGGTCTCCCAAAACCTAAGGGAAAGGGGCCCCCAAAACTTCGGCTCCCTAAGCCTAAGAGCTGGGGCGCCCCTGGCCTGGGGCTCCCAAGGCCTAAGGGCTGGGGCACCCCATGCTTGACGCACCCTAAGCCTAAGGGCTGGGACACCCCAGGCGTGGGGCTCCAAAAGCTTAAGTTCCGGGGCGCTCCAGGCCTGGGACTCCCAAAGACTAAGGGCTGGGGCACTCCAGGACTGGGGCTGCCAAAGCCTAAGGGCTGGGGTGTCCCAGGCCTGGGGATCCCTAAGCCTAAGGGCTGGGGCGCCGCAGGCCTGGGGCTCCCAAGACTAAGGGCTGGGTCGCCCCAGGCATGGGGCTCCCAAAGCATAAGTGCTGGGGCGCCCCAGGCATGGGGCTACCAAAACCTAAGTGCTGGGGCGCCCCAGGCCTGGGGTTCCAAAGCCTAAGGGCTGGGGCAACCCAGGCCTAGGGCTCCCTAAGCCTAAGAGCTGGGGCTCCCAATGCCTTCGCCTCCCAAAGCCTAAGGGCTGGGGCGCCACAAGCCTGGTGTTCCAAAGCCTAAGGGCTGGGGTGCCCCAGGCCTGGGGCTCCCAAGAATAAGGGCTGGGGCGCCCCAGGCATGGGGCTACCCAAAACTATGGGCTGGGGAGCCCTAGGCCTGGGGCGCCCTAAGCTTAAGGGCTGGGACGCCCAGGCCTGGGGCCCCCTAAGACTAAGGGCTGATGCGTCCCAGGCCTGGGTCTCCCTAAGCCTAAGGGCTGGGGCGCCCCAGACCTGAGGTTTCGAAGACTAAGTGCTGGGGGGTCCCAGGCCTGGGGCTCCCTAAGCCTAAGAGCTGGGGCGCCTCAGGCGTGGGGCTCCCTAAGCCTAAGAGCAGGGGCGACCCAGGCCTGGGGCTACCTAAGCCTAAGGGCTGGGGCGTCCCAGGCCAGGTGCTCCCTTAGCTTAAAGGCTGGGACGCACCAGGCATGGGGCTCCCTAAGACTAACGGCTGGGGCGCCCCAGGCCTGGGGCTCACAAAGCCTAACAGCTGGAGCGCCCCAGGCCTGTGGCCCCCTAAGCCTAAACGCTGGGGCGCCCCAGCCATGGGGCTACCAAAGCCTAAGGCCTGGGGCCCCACAGACCTGGGCTCCCAAAGCCTAAGGGTTGGGGTGCACCAGGCCTGGGGCTCCCAATTCCTAAGGGCTGGCGCGAAACAGACCTGAGGCTTCCAAAGACTAAGGGCTGCGGCGTCCCAGGCCTGGGGCTCCCTAATCCTAAGGGCTGGGGCGCCCCAGGCCTGGGGCTCCAAAAGACTAAGGGCTGGGGCGCTCCAGGCCTGGGGCTGCCAAAGCCTAAGGGCTGGGGCGCTCCAGGCCTGGGGCTGCCAAAGCCTAAGGGCTGGGGTGTCCCATGCCTGGGGCTCCCTATGCCTAAGGGCTGGGGCGCCGCAGGCCTGGGGCTCCCAAGACTAAGGGCTGGGTCGCCCCAGGCATGGGGCTTCCAAAGCATAAGTGCTGGGGCGCCCCAGGCATGGGGCTACCAAAACCTAAGTGCTGGGGTGCCCCAGGCCTGGGGTTCCAAAGCCTAAGGGCTGGGGCAACCCAGGCCTAGGGCTCCCTAAGCCTAAGAGCTGGGGCTCCCCATGCCTTCGCCTCCCAAAGCCTAAGGGCTGGGGCGCCACAAGCCTGGTGTTCCAAAGCCTAAGGGCTGCGTTGCCCCAGGCCTGGGGCTCCCAAGAATAAGGGCTGGGGCACCCCAGGCATGGGGCTACCCAAAACTATGGGCTGGGGAGCCCTAGGCCTGGGGCGCCGTAAGCTTAAGGGCTGGGACGCCCAGGCCTGGGGCCCCCTAAGACTAAGGGCTGATGCGTCCCAGGCCTGGGTCTCCCTAAGCCTAAGGGCTGGGGCGCCCCAGACCTGAGGTTTCGAAGACTAAGTGCTGGGGGGTCCTAGGCCTGGGGCTCCCTAAGCCTAAGCGCTGGGGCGCCTCAGGCGTGGGGCTCCCTAAGCCTAAGGGCAGGGGCGCCCCAGGCCTGGGGCTATCTAAGCCTAAGGGCTGGGGCGTCCCAGGCCAGGTGCTCCCTTAGCTTAAAGGCTGGGACGCACCAGGCATGGGGCTCCCTAAGACTAACGGCTGGGGCGCCCCAGGCCAGGGGCTCCCAAAGCCTAACAGCTGAAGCGCCCCAGGCCTGTGGCCCCCTAAGCCTAAGGGCTGGGGCGCCCCAGGCATGGGGCTACCAAAGCCTAAGGCCTGGGGCCCCACAGACCTGGGCTCCCAAAGCCTAAGGGTTGGGGCGCCCCAGGCCTGGGGCTCCCAATTCCTAAGGGCTGGCGCGAAACAGACCTGAGGCTTCCAAAGACTAAGGGCTGCGGCGTCCCAGGCCTGGGGCTCCCTAATCCTAAGGCTGGGGCGCCCCAAGCCTGGGGCTCCATAAGCCTAAGGGGTGGGGCGCCCCAGGCCTGGGGCTCCCAAAGCCTAATGGCTGGGGTTCCCCAGGCCTGGGGCACCCCAAACCTAAAGGATGGGGCTCCACTGGCCTGGAGATCGCTAATCCTAAGGGCTGGGGCGCTCCAGGCCTGGGGCTCCATAAGCCTAAGGGTTGGGGCGCCCCAGGCCTGGGTCTCGCTAAGCCAAAGGGATGGGTTGCCGCAGGCCTGGGGCTCCCAAAGCCTAAGGGCTGGGTCGCCGCAGGCCTGGGACTCCCAAAGCATAAGGAATGGGGTGTCCCCGGCTTGGGCCTCCCTAAGCCTAAGGGCTGGGTCTCCCCAGGCCTGGGGCTCCCAATTCCTAAGGGCTGGAGCGAAACAGACCTGAGGCTTCCAAACACTAAGGGCTGCTGCGTCCCAGGCCTGGAGCTCCCTAATCCTAAGGGCTGGGCGCCACAGGCTTGGGGCTCCCTAAGCCTAAGGGCTGGGGCGCCCTAAGCCTGGGGCTCCCAAAACCTAAGGGCAGGGACGCCCCAGGCCTGGGGCTTCCTAAACCTAAGGGCTTGGGCGTCCCAGGCCAGGTGCTCCCTAAGCCTAAGTGCTGGTGAGCCCCAGGCCTGGGGCTCCCTAAGCCTAAGGGCTGTGGTGCTCCAGGCCTGGGGCTCCCTAAGCCTAAGGGCTGGGGCGCCCCAGGCGTGAGGCTCGCCAAACCTAAGGGCTGGGCCCCCAAGGCCTGGGGCTCCGTAAGTCTAAGGGCTGGGGCGCCCCAGGCTTGTGGCTCCCTCAGCCTAAGGGCTGGGTCGCCCCAGGCAGAAGCTAACAAAGCCTAAGGTCTGGGGTGCCCTAAGCGTAAGGGCTGGCGCGCCCCAGGCCTGGGGCCACCTAAGCCTAAGGGCTGGTACGCCCCAGGCCTGGGGCTCCCAAAGCCTAAGGGCTGGGGCGCCCCAAGCCTGTGGCTCCCTAAGCCTAAGGGCTGGGGCGTCCCAGTCATGGGGCTACCAACGACTAAGGGCTGTGGTGCCCCAGGCCTGGGTCTCCCTAAGCCTAAGGTCTGAGGCGCAACAGACCTGAGGCCTCCAAAGACTAAGGGCTGGGGTGTCCCAGGCCTGGGGCTCCCTAAGCCTAAGGACTGGGGCGCCACAGGCCTGGGGCTCCCTAAGCCTAAGGGCTGGGGAGTCCCACTCCTGGGGCACCCAAAACCTAAGGGCAGGGGCACCCCAGGCCTGCGACTCCCTAAGCCTAAGGCCTTGGGCGTCCCAGGCCAGGTGCTCCCTAAGCCTAAGTGCTGGGGCTTACCAGGCCTGGGGCTCCCTAACCCTAAGGGCTGTGGTGACCCTGGCCTGGTGCTCCCTAAGACTAAGGGCTGGGGCACCCCAGGCCTGGGACTCCCAAAGACTAAGGGCTGGGGCGCCCCAGGCCTGGGGCTGCCAAAGGCTAAGGGCTGGGGAGTCCGAGGCCTGGGGCTCACTAAGCCTAAGGGCTGGGGCGCCCCAGGCCCGGGGCTCCCAAACCTAAGGGCTGATGCGTCCCAGGCCTGGGTCTCCATAGCATAAAGGGTGGGGCGCCCCAGACCTGAGGCTTCCAAAGCCTAAGGGCTGGGGCGTCCCAAGCCTGGGGCTCCCAAAGGCTAAGGGCTAGGGATCCCCAGTCCTGGGGCTCCCAAAGCCTAAGGGCTGGGGCTCCCCAGGCCTGGGGCTCCCTAAACTTAAGGGTTGGAGAACTCCAGCCTGGCGCTCCCAAAACTAAAGGCTGGGGCGCCCCAGGCCTGGGGCTCCCAAAGCCTAAGGGCTGGGGTGCCCCGGGCCTGGGGCTCCCAAAACCTAAGGGCAGGGGCAACCCAGGCCTGGGACTCCCTAAGCCTAAGGGCTGGGGCGTCCCACGCCAGGTGCTCCCTAAGCATAAGTGCTGGGGCGCCACAGGCCTGGGGCTCCCTAACCCTAAGGGCTGTGGTGCTCCCTAAGCCTACGTGCTGGGGCGCCCCAGGCCTGGGGCTCCCTAACCCTAATGGCTGTGGTGCCCCAGGCCTGGGGCTCCCAAAGCCTAAGGGCTGGCAAACCCCAGACCTGGGACTCCCAAGACTAAGGGCTGGGTCGCCCCAGGCCTGGGGCTCCCAAACCTAAGGGTTGGGACGCCGCAGGCCTGGGGCTCCCAAGACTAAGGGCTGGGGCGCAACAGACCTGAGGCTTCCAAAGACTAAGGGCTGCGGCGTCCCAGACCTGGGGCTCCCTAAGCCTAAGGGCTGGGCGCCACAGGCTTGGGGCTCCCTAAGCCTAAGGGCTGGGGCGCCCCAGGCCTGGGGCTCCCAAAACCTAATGGCAGGGGCGCCCCAGTCCTGGGGCTCCCTAAGCCTAAGTGCTGGGGAGCCCCAGGCCTGGGGCTCCCTAAGTCTAAGGGCTGTGGTCTCCCAGGCCTGGGGCTCCCTAAGCCTAAGGGCTGGGGCGTCCCAGGCGTGAGGCTCCCTAAGCCTAAGGGCTGGGCGCCCCAGGTCTGGGGCTCCCTAAGCCAAAAGGCTGGGGCGCCCCAGGCTTGTGGCTCCCTAAGCCTAAGGGCTGGGGCGCCCCAGGCATGAAGCTAAAAAGCCTAAGGTCTGGGGCGCCACAGGCCTGGGGCTCCCAAAGACTAAGGGCTTGGGCATCCCAGGCCAGGTGCTCCCTAAGCCTAAGTGCTGGGGAGCCCCAGGCCTGGGGCTCCCTAAGCCTAAGGGCTGTGGTGCCCCTGGCCTGGGGAAACCTAAGCCTAAGGGCTGGGGCGGCCCAGGCATGAGGCTCCCTAAGCCTAAGGGCTGGAGCGCCCCAGGCTTGTGGCTCCCTAAGCCTAAGGGCTGGAGCGCCCCAGGCTTGTGGCTCCCTAAGCCTAAGGGCTGGGGCGCCCCAGGCATGAAGCTAACAAAGCCTAAGGTCTGGGCCCCACAGGCCTGGGGCTCCCAAAGCCTCAGGGCTGGGGTACCCCAGGCCTGGGGTGCCCTAAGCTTAAGGGTTGGGGCGCCCCAGGCCAGGGGCCACCTAAGCCCAAGGGCTGGTACGCCCAGGCCTGGGGCTCCCAAAGCTTAATGGCTGGGGCGCCCCAGGCCTGTGGCTCCATAAGCCTAAGGGCTGTGGCGCCCCAGTCATGGGGCTACCAAAGCCTAAGGGCTGTGGTGCCCCAGGCCTGGGGCTCCCAAAGTCTAAGGGCTGGGGCGCACCATTCCTGGGGCACCCAAAGCCTAAAGGCTGGGGCGCCCCAGGCCTGGGGCTCCCAAAGCCTAAGGGCTGGGGCGCCCCAGGCCTGGGGCTCCCTTAGCCTAAGGGCTCGGGCGCCCCATTCCTGGAGCCCCCTAAGCCTAAGGGCTGATGAGTCCCAGGCCTGGGTCTCCCTAAGCCTAAGGTCTGGGGCGCAAAAGACCTGAGGCTTCCAAAGACTAATGGCTGGGGTGTCCCAGGCCTGGGGCTCCCTAAGTCTAAGGGCTGGGGCTCCCTAAGCCTAAGAGCAGGGGCGCCGCGGGCCTGGGGCACCCTAGGCTTAAGGGCTGGGACGCCCCAGGCCTGGGGCCCCCTAAGCCTAAGGGCTGATGCGTCCCAGGCCTGGGTCTCCCTAAGCCTAAAGGCTGGGGCGCCCCACTCCTGAGGTTTCGAAGACTAAGTGCTGGGGCGTCCCAGGCCTGTGGCTCCCTAAGGCTAAGCTGTGGGGCGCCTCAGCTTGGGGCTCCCTAAGCCTAAGGGCAGGGGCGCCCCAGGCCTGGGGCTCCCTAAGCCTAAGGGCTGGGGCGTCCCAGGCCAGGTGCTCCCTTAGCTTAAGGGCTGGGACGCCCCAGGCGTGGGGCTCCCTAAAACTAAGGGCTGGGGCGCCCCAGGTCTGGGGCTCCCAAAGCCTAAGGGCTGGAGCGCCCCAGGCCTGTGGCCCCCTAAGCCTAAGCGCTGGGGCACCCCAGGCTTGGGGCTACCAAAGCCTAAGGCTGTGGCGCCCCTGGACTGGGGCTCCCAAAGCCTAAGTCCTGGGGCCACACAGACCTGGGTCTCCCAAAGCCTAAGGGTTGGGGCGCCCCAGGCCTGGGGTTCCCAAATCCTAAGGGCTGGGGCGCTACAGACCTGAGGCTTCCAAAGACTAAGGGCTGCGGCGTTCCAGGCCTGGGGCTCCCTAAGCCTAAGGACTGGGCGCCACAGGCTTGGGGCTCCCTAAGCTTAAGGGCTGGGGCGCCCCCGGCCTGGGGCTCCCAAAACCTAAGGGCAGGGGCGCCCCAGGCTTGGGGCTCCCTAAGCCTAAGGTCTTGAGCGTCCCAGGCCAGGTGCTCCCTCAGCCTAAATGCTGGTGAGCCCCAGGCGTGAGGCTCCCTAAGCCTAAGGGCTGGCGCCCCAGGTCTGGGGCTCCCTAAGCCAAAGGGCTGGGGCGCCCCAGGCTTGTGGCTCCCTAAGCCTAAGGGCTGGGCGCCCCAGGCATGAAGCTAAAAAGCCTAAGGTCTGGGTCGCCACAGGCCTGGGGCTCCCAAAGCCTAAGGGCTTGGGCGTCCCAGGCCAGGTGCTCCCTAAGCCTAAGTGCTGGGGAGCCCCAGGCCTGGGGCTCCCTAAGCCTAAGGGCTGTGGTGCCCCAGGCCTGGGGCAACCTAAGCCTAAGGGCTGGGGCGGCCCAGGCGTGAGGCTCCCTAAGCCTAAGGGCTGGAGCGCCCCAGGCTTGTGGCTCCCTAAGCCTAAGGGCTGGGGCGCACCATTCCTGGGGCTCCCAAAGCCTAAAGGCTGGGGCGCCCCAGGCCTGGGGCTCCCAAAGCCTAAGCGCTGGTGCACCCCAGGCTTGGGGCTACCAAAGCCTAAGGCTGTGGCGCCCCTGGACTGGGGCTCCCAAAGCCTAAGGCCTGGGGCCCCACAGACCTGGGGCTCCCAAAGCCTAAGGGTTGGGGCACCCCAGGCCTGGGGCTCCCAAATCCTAAGGGCTGGGGTGCAACAGACCTGAGGCTTCCAAAGACTAAGGGCTGTGGCATTCCAGGCCTGGGGCTCCCTAAGCCTAAGGACTGGGCGCCACAGGCTTGGGGCTCCCTAAGCCTAAGGGCTGGGGCGCCCCAGGCCTGGGGCTCCCAAAACCTAAGGGCAGGGGCGCCCCAGGCCTGGGGCTCCCTAAGCCTAAGGTCTTGGGCGTCCCAGGCCAGGTGCTCCCTAAGCTTAAATGCTGGTGAGCCCCAGGCCTGGGGCTCCCTAAGCCTACGGGCTGTGGTGCCCCAGGCCTGGGGCTCCCTAAGCCTAAGGGCTGGGGCGCCCCAGGCTTGTGGCTCCCTAAGCCTAAGAGCTGGGGTGCCCCAGGCATGAAGCTAACAAAGCCTAAGGTCTGGGGCGCCACAGGCCTGGGTCTCCCAAAGCCTCAGGGCTGGGGCACTCCAGGTCTGGGGTGCCCTAAGCTTAAGGGCTGGGGCGCACCATTCCTGCGTTCCCAAAGCCTAAGGGCTGGGGCGCCCCAGGCCTGTGGCGCCCTAAGCCTAAGGGCTGGGGCGCCCCACTCATGGGGCTACCAAAGCCTAAGGGCTGTGGTGCCCCAGGCCTGGGTCTCCCACAGCCTAAGGTCTGGGGCGCACCATTCCTGGGCCTCCCAAAGCCTAAAGGCTGGGCGCCCCAGGCCTGGGGCTCCCAAAGCCTAAGGGCTGGGGCGCCCCAGGCCTGGGGCTCCCTAAGCCTAAGGGCTCGGATCGCCCATTCCTGGGGCCCCCTAAGCCTAAGTGCTGATGAGTCCCAGGCCTGGGTCCCCCTAAGCCTAAGGTCTGGGGCGCAACAGACCTGAGGCTTCCAACGACTAAGAGCTGGGGTGTCCCAGGCCTGGGGCTCCCTAAGCCTAAGGGCTGGGGCACCACAGGCCTGGGGCTCCCAAAGCCTAAGGGCTGGGGCGCCCCAGGCCTGGGGCACCCAAAACCTAAGGGCAGGGGCACCCCAGGCCTGCGACTCCCTAAGCCTAAGGCCTTGGGCGTCCCAGGCCAGGTGCTCCCTAAGCCTAAGTGCTGGGGCTTCCCAGGCCTGGGGCTCCCTAACCCTAAGGGCTGTGGTGCCCCTGGCCTGGTGCTCCTTAAGCCTAAGGGCTTGGGCGCCCCAGGCCTGGGGCTCCCTAAGCCTAAGGGCTTGGGCGTCCCAGGCCAGGTGCTCCCTAAGCCTAAGGGTTGTGGTCTCCCAGGCCTGGGGCTCCCTAAGCCTAAGGGCTGTGGTCTCCCAGGCCTGGGGCTCCCTAAGCCTAAGGGCTGGGGCGCCCCAGGCGTGAGGCTCCCTAAGCCTAAAGGCTGGCGCCCCAGGTCTGGGGCTCCATAAGCCAAAGGGCTGGGGCGCCCCAGGCTTGTGGCTCCCTAAGCCTAAGGGCTGGGGCGCCCCAGGCATGAAGCTAAAAAGCCTAAGGTCTGGGGCGCCACAGGCCTGGGGCTCCCAAAGCCTAAGGGCTTGGGCGTCCCAGGCCAGGTGCTCCCTAAGCCTAAGTGCTGGGGAGCCCCAGGCCTGGGGCTCCCTAAGCCTAAGGGCTGTGGTGCCCCAGGCCTGTGGCAACCTAAGCCTAAGGGCTGGGGCGGCCCAGGCGTGAGGCTCCCTAAGCCTAAGGGCTGGAGCGCCCCAGGCTTGTGGCTCCCTAAGCCTAAGGGCTGGAGCGCCCCAGGCTTGTCGCTCCCTAAGCCTAAGGGCTGGGGCGCCCCAGGCATGAAGCTAACAAAGCCTAAGGTCTGGGCCCCACAGGCCTGGGGCTCCCAAAGCCTCAGCGTTGGGGCACCCCAGGCCTGGGGTGCCCTAAGCTTAAGGGTTGGTGCGCCCCAGGCCTGGGGCCACCTAAGCCTAAGGGCTGGTACGCCCAGGCCTGGGGCTCCCAAAGATTAATGGCTGGGGCGCCCCAGGCCTGTGGCTCCATAAGCCTAAGGGCTGGGGCGCCCCAGTCATGGGGCTACCAAAGCCTAAGGGCTGTGGTACCCCAGGCCTGAGGCTCCCAAAGTCTAAGGGCTGGGGCGCACCATTCCTGGGGCTCCCAAAGCCTAAAGGCTGGGGCGCCCCAGGCCTGGGGCTCCCAAAGCCTAAGGGCTGGGGCGCCCCAGGCATGGGGCTCCCTTAGCCTAAGGGCTCGGGCACCCCATTCCTGGAGCCCCCTAAGCCTAAGGGCTGATGAGTCCCAGGTCTGGGTCTCCCTAAGCCTAAGGTCTGGGGCGCAAAAGACCTGAGGCTTCCAAAGACTAATGGCTGGGGTGTCCCAGGCCTGGGGCTCCCTAAGACTAATGGCTGGGGCTCCCTAAGCCTAAGAGCAGTGGCGCCGCGGGCCTGGGGCACCCTAGGCTTAAGGGCTGGGACGCCCCAGGCCTGGGGCCCCCTAAGCCTAAGGGCTGATGCGTCCCAGGCCTGGGTCTCCCTAAGCCTAAAGGCTGGGGCGGCCCAGACCTGAGGTTACGAATACTAAGTGCTGGGGCGTCCCAGGCCTGGGGCTCCCTAAGACTAAGCGCTGGGGCGCCCCAGGCGTGGGGCACCCTAAGCCTAAGGGCAGGGGCGTCCCAGGCCTGGGGCTCCCAAAGCTTAAGGGCTGGAGCGCCCCAGGCCTTTGGCCCCCTAAGCCTAAGCGCTGGGGTGCCCCAGGCATGGGGCTACCAAAGCCTAAGGCTGGGGCGCCCCTTGCCTTGGGCTCCCAAAGCCTAAGGCCTGGGTCCCCACAGACCTGGGGCTCCCAAAGCATAAGTGCTGGGGCGCCCCAGGCATGGGGCTACCCAAACCTATGGGTTGGGGAGCCCCAGGCCTGGGGCGCCCTAAGCTTAAGGGCTGGGACGCCCCAGGCCTGGGGCCCCCTAAGCCTAAGGGCTGATGCGTCCCAGGCCTGGGTCTCCCTAAGCCTAAGGGCTGGGGCGCCCCAGACCTGAGGTTTCGAAGATAAGTGCTGGGGCGTCCCAGGCCTGTGGCTCCCTAAGGCTAAGCTCTGGGACGCCTCAGCGTGGGGCTCCCTAAGCCTAAGGGCAGGGGCGCCCCAGGCCTGGGGCTCCCTAAGCCTAAGGGCTGGGGCGTCCCAGGCCAGGTGCTCCCTTAGCTTAAGGGCTGGAACGCCCCAGGCGTGGGTCTCCCTAAAACTAAGGGCTGGGGCGCCCCAGGCCTGGGGCTCCCAAAGCCTAAGGGCTGGAGCGCCCCAGGCCTGTGGACCCCTAAGCCTAAGCGCTGGGGCACCCCAGGCTTGGGGCTACCAAAGCCTAAGGCTGTGGCACCCCTGGAATGGGGCTCCCAAAGCCTAAGGCCTGGGGTCCCACAGACCTGGGGCTCCCAAAGCCTAAGGGTTGGGGCGCCCCAGGCCTGGGGCTCCCAAATCCTAAGGGCTGGGGCGCAACAGACCTGAGGCTTCCAAAGACTAAGGGCTGCGGCGTTCCAGGCCTGGGGCTCCCTAAGCCTAAGGACTGGGCGCCACAGGCTTGGGGCTCCCTAAGACTAAGGGCTGGGGCGCCCCAGGCCTGGGGCTCCCAAAACCTAAGGGCAGGGGCGCCCCAGGCCTTGGGCTCCCTAAGCCTAAGGTCTTGGCCGTCCCAGGCCAGGTGCTCCCTAAGCCTAAATGCTGGTGAGCCCCAGGCCTGGGGCTCCCTAAGCCTACGGGCTGTGGTGCCCCAGGCCTGGGTTTCCCTAAGCCTAAGGGCTGGGGCGCCCCAGGCTTGTGGCTCCCTAAGCCTAAGGGCAGGGGTGCCCCAGGCATGAAGCTAACAAAGCCTAAGGTCTGGGGCGCCACAGGCCTGGGTCTCCAAAAGCCTCAGGGCTGGGGCACTCCAGGTCTGGGGTGCCCTAAGCTTAAGGGCTGGGGCGCACCATTCCTGCGTTCCCAAAGCCTAAGGGCTGGGGCGCCCCAGGCCTGTGGCTCCCTAAGCCTAAGGGCTGGGGCGCCCCAGTCATGGGGCTACCAAAGCCTAAGTGCTGTGGTGCCCCAGGCCTGGGTCTCCCAAAGCCTAAGGTCTGGGGCGCACCATTCCTGGGCCTCCCAAAGCCTAAAGGCTGGTGCGCCCCAGGCCTGGGGCTCCCAAAGCCTAAGGGCTGGGGCGCCCCAGGCCTGGGGCTCCCTAAGCCTAAGGGCTCAGACGCCCATTCCTGGGGCCCCCTAAGCCTAAGGGCTGATGAGTCCCATGCCTGGGTCCCCCTAAGCCTAAGGTCTGGGGCGCAACAGACCTGAGGCTTCCAACGACTAAGGGCTGGGGTGTCCCAGGCCTGGGGCTCCCTAAGCCTAAGGGCTGGTGCACCACAGGCCTGGGGCTCCCAAAGCCTAAGGGCTGGGGCGCCCCAGGCCTGGGGCACCCAAAACCTAAGGGCAGGGGCACCCCAGGCCTGCGACTCCCTAAGCCTAAGGCCTTGGGCGTCCCAGGCCAGGTGCTCCCTAAGCCTAAGTGCTGGGGCTTCCCAGGCCTGGGGCTCCCTAACCCTAAGGGCTGTGGTGCCCCTGGCCTGGTGCTCCCTAAGCCTAAGGGCTGGGGCACCCCAGGCATGGGACTCCCAAAGACTAAGGGCTGGGGCGCCCCAGGCCTGGGGCTCCCAAAGCCTAAGGGCTGGGGAGTCCGAGGCCTGGGGCTCACTAAGCCTAAGGGCTTGGGCGCCCCAGGCCCGGGGATCCCAAACCTAAGGGCTGATGCGTCCCAGGCCTGGGTCTCCATAAGCCTAAAGGGTGGGGCGCCCCAGACCTGAGGCTTCCAAAGACTAAGGGCTGGGGCGTCCCAGGCCTGGGGCTCCCAAAGCCTAAGGGCTGGGGCACCCCAGGCCTGGGGCTTCCTAAATTTAAGGGTTGGAGAACCCCAGCCTGGCGCTCCCAAAACTAAAGGCTGGGGCGCCCCAGGCCTGGGGCTCCCAAAGCCTAAGGGCTGGGGCACCCCGGGCCTGGGACTCCCTAAGCCTAAGGGCTGGGGCGTCCCAGGCCAGGTGCTCCCTAAGCCTAAGTGCTGGGGCGCCCCAGGCCTGGGGCTCCCTAACCCTAAGGGCTTTGGTGCTCCCTAAGCCTACGTGCTGGGGAGCCCCAGGCCTGGGGCTCCCTAACCCTAAGGGCTGTGGTGCCCCAGGCCTGGGGCTCCCTAAGCCTAAGGGCTGGCAAACCCCAGACCTGGGACTCCCAAGACTAAGGGCTGGGGTGCCCCAGGCCTGGGGCTCCGAAACCTAAGGGTTGGGACGCCGCAGGCCTGGGGCTCCCAAGACTAAGGGCTGGGGCGCAACAGACCTGAGGCTTCCAAAGGCTAAGGCTGCGGCGTCACAGACCTGGGGCTCCCTAAGCCTAAGGGCTGGGGCGCCCCAGGCCTGGGGCTCCCAAAACCTAAGGGCAGGTGCGCCCCAGGCCTGGGGCTCCCTAATCCTAAGGGCTGTGGTGCCCCAGGCCTGGGGCTCCCTAAGCCTAAGGGCTGGGGCGCCCCAGGCGTGAGGTTCCCTAAACCTAAGGGCTGGCGCCCCAGGTCTGGGACTGCCAAAGCCAAAGGGCTGATGAGTCCCAGGCCTGGGTCTCCCTAAGCCTAAGGTCTGGGGCGCAAAAGACCTGAGGCTTCCAAAGACTAATGGCTGGGGTGTCCCAGGCCTGGGGCTCCCTAAGTCTAAGGGCTGGGGCTCCCTAAGCCTAAGAGCAGGGGCGTCGCGGGCCTGGGGCACCCTACGCTTAATGGCTGGGACGCCCCAGGCCTTGGGCCCCCTAAGCCTAAGGGCTGATGCGTCCCAGGCCTGGGTCTCCCTAAGCCTAAAGGCTGGGGCGGCCCAGACCTGAGGTTTCGAATACTAAGTGCTGGGGCGTCCCAGGCCTGGGGCTCCTTAAGAGTAAGCGCTGGGGCGCCCCAGGCGTGGGGCACCCTAAGCCTAAGGGCAGGGGCGTCCCAGGCCTGGGGCTCCCAAAGCTTAAGGGCTGGAGCGCCCCAGGCCTTTGGCCCCGCAAGCCTAAGCGCTGGGGTGCCCCAGGCATGGGGCTACCAAAGCCCAAGGCTGGGTACCCACAGACTTGGGGCTCCCAAAGCATAAGGGCTGGGGCGCCCCAGGCAGGGGGCTACCCAAACTGGGGAGCCCCAGGCCTGGGGCGCCCTAAGCTTAAAGGCTGGGACGCCCCAGGCCTGGGGCCCCCTAAGCCTAAGGGCTGATGCGTCCCAGGCCTGGGTCTCCCTAAGCCTAAGGGCTGGGGCTCCCCAGACCTGAGGTTTCGAAGACTAAGTGCTGGGGCGTCCCAGGCCTGTGGCTCCCTAAGCCTAAGCTCTGGGACGCCTCAGCGTGGGGCTCCCTAAGCCTAAGGGCAGGGGCGCCCCAGGCCTGGGGCTCCCTAAGCCTAAGGGCTGTGGCGTCCCAGGCCAGGTGCTCCCTTAGCTTAAGGGCTGGGACGCCCCAGGCGTGGGGCTCCCTAAGACTAAGGGCGGGGGCGCCCCAGGCCTGGGGCTCCCAAAGCCTAAGGGCTGGAGCACCCCAGGCCTGTGGCCCCCTAAGCCTAAGCGCTGGGGCACCCCAGGCATGGGGCTACCAAAGCCCAAGGCTGTGGCACCCCTGGACTGGGGCTCCCAAAGCCTAAGGCCTGGGGCCCCACAGACCTGGGGCTCCCAAAGCCTAAGGGTTGGGACGCCCCAGGCCTGGGGCTCCCAAATCCTAAGGGCTGGGGCACAACAGACCTGAGGCTTCCAAAGACTAAGGGCTGCGGCGTTCCAGGCCTGGGGCTCCCTAAGCCTAAGGACTGGGCGCCACAGGCTTGGGGCTCCCTAAGACTAAGGGCTGGGGCGCCCAAGCCTGGGGCTCCCAAATCTAAGGGCAGGGGCGCCCCAGGCCTGGGGCTCCCTAAGCCTAAGGGCTTGGGCCTCCCAGGCCAAGTGCTCCCTAAGCCTAAGTGTTGGTGAGCCCCAGGCCTGGGGCTCCCTAAGCCTAAGGGCTGTGGTGCCCCAGGCCTGGGGCTCCCTAAGCCTAAGGGCTGGGGCGCCCTAGGCGTGAGGCTCCCTAAGACTAAGGGCTGGGCGCCCCATGCCTGGGGCTCCCTAAGCCTAAGGGCTGGGGAGTCCGAGGCCTGGGGCTCACTAAGCCTAAGGGCTGGGGCGCCCCAGGCCCGGGGCTCCCAAACCTAAGGGCTGATGCGTCCCAGGCCTGGGTCTCCATAAGCCTAAAGGGTGGGGCGCCCCAGACCTGAGGCTTCCAAAGACTAAGGGCTGGGGCGTCCCAGGCCTGGGGCTCCCAAAGCCTAAGGGCTGGGGCTCCCCAGGCCTGGGGCTCCCTAAACTTAAGGGTTGGAGAACCCCAGCCTGGCGCTCCCAAAGCTAAAGGCTGGGGCGCCCCAGGCCTGGGGCTCCCAAAGCCTAAGGGCCGGGGCGCCCCAGGCCTGGGGCTCCCAAAACCTAAGGGCAATGGCAACTCAGGCCTGGGACTCCCTAAGCCTAAAGGCTGGGGCGTCCCAGTCCATGTGCTCCCTAAGCCTAAGTGCTGGGGCGCCCCAGGCCTGGGGCTCCCTAACCCTAAGGACTGTGGTGCTCCGTAAGCCTACGTGATGGGGCGCCCCAGGCCTGGGGCTCCCAAACCCTAAGGGCTGTGGTGCCCAAGGCCTGGGGCTCCCTAAGCCTAAGGGCTGGCAAACCCCAGACCTGGGACTCCCAAGACTAAGGGCTGGGGCGCCTCAGACCTGGGGCTCCCAAACCTAAGGGCTGGGACGCCGCAGGCCTGGGGCTCCCAAGACTAAAAGCTGGGGCGCAACAGACCTGTGGCTTCCAAAGACTAAGGGCTGCGGCGTCCCAGACCTCGGGCTCCCTAAGCCTAAGGGCTGGGCGCCACAGGCTTGGGGCTCCCTAAGCCTAAGGGCTGGGGCGCCCCAGGCCTGGGGCTCCCAAAACCTAATGGCAGGGGCGCCCCAGGCCTGGGGCTCCCTAAGCCTAAGGGCTTGGGCGTCCCAGGCCAGGTGCTCCCTAAGCCTAAGTGCTGGGGAGCCCCAGGCCTGGGGCTCCCTAAGCCTAAGGGCTGTGGTCTCCCAGGCCTGGGGCTCCCTAAGCCTAAGGGCTGGGCGCCCCAGGTCTGGGGCTCCCTAAGCCTAAGAGCTGGGGCGCCCCAGGCTTGTGGCTCCCTAATCCTAAGGGCTGGGGCACCCCAGGCATGAAGCTAACAAAGCCTAAGGTCTGGGACGCCACAGGCCTGGGTCTCCCAAAGCCTAAGGGCTTGGGCGTCCCAGGCCAGGTGCTCCCTAAGCCTAAGTGCTGGGGAGCCCCAGACCTGGGGCTCCCTAAGCCTAAGGGCTGTGGTGCCCCAGGCCTGGGGCAACCTAAGCCTAAGGGCTGGGGCGCCCCAGGCGTGAGGCTCCCTAAGCCTAAGGGCTTGGGCGTCCCAGGCTTGTGGCTCCCTAATCCTAAGGGCTGGGGCACCCCAGGCATGAAGCTAACAAAGCCTAAGGTCTGGGGCGCTACAGGCTTGTGGCTCCCTAATCCTAAGGGCTGGCCACCCCAAGCATGAAGTTAACAAAGCCTAAGGTCTGGGGCGCCACAGGCCTGGGTCTCCCAAAGCCTAAGGGCTTGGGCGTCCCAGGCCAGGTGCTCCCTAAGCCTAAGTGCTGGGGAGCCCCAGGCCAGGGGCTCCCTAAGCCTAAGGCCTGTGGTGCCCCAGGCCTGGGGCAACCAAAGCCTAAGGGCTGGGGCGCCCCAGGCGTGAGGCTCCCTAAGCCTAAAGGCTGGGCGTCCCAGGTCTGGGGCTCCTAAAGCCTAAGGGCTGGGGCGCCCCAGGCTTGTGGCTCCCTAAGCCTAAAGGCTGGGGCGCCCCAGGCATGAAGCTAACAAACCTAAGTTCTGGGGCGCCACAGGCCTGGAGCTACCAAAACCTAAGGGCAGTGGCGCCCCAGGCCTGGAGCTCCCTAAGCCTAAGGGCTTGGGCGTCCCAGGCCAGGTGCTCCCTAAGCCTAAGTGCTGGGGAGCCCCAGGCCTGGGGCTCCCAAATCTTAAGAGCTGTGGTGCCCCAGGCCAGGGGATCCCTAAGCCTAAGGGCTGGGGCGCCCCAGGCCTGAGGCTCCCTAAGCCTAAGGGCTGGGCGCCCCAGACCTGGGGCTCCCTAAGCCTAAGGGCTTGGGCGCCCCAGGCATGGAGCTAACAAAGCCTAAGGGCTGGGGCGCCCCAGTCATGGGGTTACCAAAGCCTAAGGGCTGTGGTGCCCCAGGCCTGGGGCTCCCAAAGCCTATGGCTAGGGCGCACCATTCCTGGGGCTCCCAAAGCCTAAATGCTGGGGCGCCCCAGGCCTGGGGCTCCCTAAGCCTAAGGGTCCAGGCGACCCATTCCTGGGGCCCCCTAAGCCTAAGGGTTGATGAGTCCCAGGCCTGGGTCTCCCTAAGCCTAAGGTCTGGGGCGCAACAGACTTGACGCTTCCAAAGACTAAGGGCTGGGGTGTCCCAGGCCTGGGGCTCCCTAAGCCTGAGGGCTGAGGCCCCACAGGCCTGGGTCTCCCAAAGCCTAAGGGCTGGGGCGCCCCAGGCCTGGGGCTCCCAAAACCAAAGGGCAGGGGCGCCACAGGTCTGGGGCTCCCTAAGCCTAAGGGCTTGGGCGTCCCAGGCCAGGTGCTCCCTAAGCCTAAGTGCTGGTGAGCCCCAGGCCTGGGGCTCCCTAAGCCTAAGGGCTGTGGTGCCCCAGGCCTGGGGCTCCCTAAGCCTAAGGGCTGGGGCACCCCAGGCCGGGACTCCCAAAGACTAAGGGCTGCGGCGCCCCAGGCCTGGGGCTGCCAAAGCCTAAGGGCTGGGGACCCACAGGTCTGGGGCTCCCTAAGCCTAAGGGCTGTGGCGCCCCAGGCCTGAGGCTCCCTATGCCTAAGGGCTGGGGCGCCCCAGGCGTGGGGCTCTCTAAGCCTATGGGCGGGGGCTCCCCAGGCCTGGGACTCCCAAAGCCTAAGGGCAGGGGCGCCCCAGGCCTGGGGCTCCCTAAGCCTATGGGCTGGGGCGACCCACCTGGGGTTCCCAAAGTCTAAGGGCTGTGGCGTGCCAGGCATGGGGCTCCCTAAGGCTAAGGGCTGGGGCGCCCCAGGATTTGGGCTCCCAAAGCCTAAGGGCTGGGGCGCCCCATGCCTGGTGCTCCCTAAGCCTAAGGGCTGGGGCACCCCAGGCATGGGGCTCCCAAAGCCTAAGTGCTGGGGCTCCCCAGGCCTGGGACTCCCAAAGAATAAGCGCTGGGGCGCCCCAGGCCTGGGGCTGCCAAAGCCTAAGGGCTGGGGTGTCCCAGGCCTGGGTCTCCATAAGCCTAAGGGCTGAGGCGCCCCAGACCTGAGGCATCCAAGACTAAGTGCTGGGGCGTCGCAGGCCTGCGGCTCCCTAAGCCTAAGGGCTGGGCCTCCCCAGGCCTGCGGCTCCATAAGCTTAAGGGTTGGAGCACCCCAGCCTTGGGCTCCCTAAGCCTAAGGGATTGTCTGCCACAGGCCTGGGGCTCCCTAAGCCTAGGGCTGGAGCGCCCCAGGCCTGGGGCTCCCAAAGCCTAAGGGCAGGTGAGCCTCGGGCTGGGGCTCCCAAAACCTAAGGGCAGGGGCGCCCCAGGCCTGCGGCTCCCTAAGCCTAAGGGCTGGGGCATCCCAGGCCAGGTGCTCCCTTAGCTTAAGGACTGGGGTGCCCCAGGCCTGGGGCTCCCTAAGCCTAAGGGCTGTGGCGCCCGAGGACAGGGGCTCCTTAAGCCTAAGGGCTGGGGCGCCCCAGGCGTGGGGCTCCCTAAGCCTAAGGGCTGGGCGCTCCAGGCCTGGGGCTCCCAAAGCCTAAGGGCTGGGGCGCCCCAGGCCTGTGGCTCCCTAAGCCTAAGGGGTTGGGCACCCCAGGCATGGGGCTCCCAAAGCCTAAAGCATGGGGCGCCCCAGGCATGGGGCTACCAAAGCCTAAGGGCTGGGGCGCCCCAGGTCTGGGTCTCCTAAACCTAAGGGCTGGGGCGCTCCAGGCCTGCGGCGCCCTAAGCTTAAGGGCGGGGACCCCCCACCTGGGGCCCCCTAAGCCTATGGCTGATGCGTCCCAGGCCTGGTTCTCCCTAAGACTAAGGGCTGGGGCGCCCCAGACCTGAGGCTTCCAAGACTAAGTGCTGAGTCGTCCCAGGCCTGCGGCTCCCTAAGCCTAAGGCTGGGGCTCCCCAGGCCTGGGGCTCCCTAAGCTTAAGGGTTGGAGCACCCCAGCCTGGGGCTCCCTAAGCCTAAGGGATTGGCCGCCAAAGGCCTTGGCTCCCTAAGCCTAGGTCTGGAGCGCCCCAGGCCTAGGGCTCCCAAAGCCTAAGGGCTGGTGAGCCCTGGGCTGGGGCTCCCAAAACCTAAGGGCAGGGGCGCCCCAGGCCTGGGGCTCCCTAAGCCTAAGGGCTGTGGCGACCGAGGCCAGGGGCTCCCTAAGCCTAAGGGCTGGGGCTCCCCAGGCCTGTGGCTCCCTAAAAGTAAGGGCTGTGGCGCCCCAGGCCAGGGGCTCCCTAAGCCTAAGGGCTGGGGCGCCCCAGGCGTGGGGCTCCCTAAGCCTAAAGGCTGGGGCGCCCCAGGCCTCGGGCTCCCAAAGCCTAAGGGCTTGGGTGCCCCAGGCCTGGGGCTCCCTAAGCCTAAGGGCTGGGGCGCCCCATTCCTGGAGCCCCTTAAACCTAAGGGCTGATGCGTCCCAGGCCTGGGGCTCCCTAAGCCTAAGGGCTGGGTCGCCCCAGACCTGAGGCTTCCAAAACTAAGGGCTGGGGCGTCCCAGGCCTGGGGCTCCTTAAGCCTAAGGGCTGGGGCTCCCCAGGCCTGGGGCTTCCTAAGCTTAAGGGTTGGAGCACCCTAGCCTGGGGCTCCCTAAGCCTAAGGGCTGGGGCACCACAGACCTGGGGCTCCCTAAGCCTAGGGCTGGGGCGCGCCTGGCCCGGGGCTCCCAAAGCCTAAGGGCTGGGGAGGCCCGGGCCTGGGGCTCCCAAAACCTAAGGGCAGGGACGCCCCACGCCTGGGGCTCCGTAAGCCTAAGGGCTGGGGCGCCTCAGGCCACGAGCTCCCTAAGCTTAAGGGCTGGGGCGCCCCAGGCCTGGGGCTCCCTAAGAGTAAGGGCTGTGGCGCCCCAGGCCAGGGGCTTCCTAAGCCTAAGGGCTGGGCCGCCCCAGGCGTGGGGCTCCCTAAGCCTAAGAGCTGTGGTGCCCCAGCCCAGGGGCTCCCTAAGCCTAAGGCTGTTCGGCAAACCAAACTGAGCTCAGGGGGAGCTGGTCTGTGGGTTATTTTAGCCAGAAAGTGAGCAGTTTGAACTCACCAGCCACCACTCCAAGGGAGAAAGAGGAGGTTTTCTGCTCCCATGGACTTACAGTCTTCGAAGTGGCAGGGAGCATTTCTATGCCTCCTATGATTAGGATCTCGGAGGGTGAGGGTGGAGTTGGTTCGGACCTGTCTTCAGGCCATTTCCCATAAGGGCTTCCAGCAGTGGCTCTGCCTTCAGGAATGTCTGATGACCTTGAGGGCAGCAAAGTCCTAAACACACTCTGGCAGTGGTTCTCAACTTTCCTAATACAGGTCCTCTTGTTGTGGTGATGCCCCCCTCCCCCAATCATTAAATGATTTTCTTGCTACTTCATCACTGTAATTTTGCTACAGTTATGAATTGGGTGAGCCCTGTGAAAGGGTCATATGACTCCCAAAGGGGTCGCAACCCACAGGTTGAGAACCACTGCACTAAGTGTTCCCCTCCCAGGCAGCCCTACCAGTGTCTGGTGTGCATAGTTCTGTGAGGTGAGAGAAATGGACTTAGTGTCTGCTTCTGGTGACAGTTGATGTGGGTGGGCTTTCTCCCTATGTCAAATCCCTCTCAGGCCATTTGTCACCACAACAGAGGGAGCCATGCACAAAAAAGCAAGAAGAGGATGCACCACAGCAGGACAGCAAGCAGAACAAAGATTGAATAAGCACAATTCACTTCAATCATGAATCGGGTGCCCTTGAGATGTGAGGAAGACCCCAGTCTAGTGACATTAGATCAGGTTTAGGGATTGAGTGAAGGGACCCCTCTTGGCTCCCCACAGTCCCTATTTTGCTTTCCCATTGACCCTGACCCTTGCATTGTGATTGGTCCTTATTCCAGCATGATGGTTGGTTTCATAACCACGGCATATGGGAATGTATTAGTCCATAGGTTATACAGGCACAGCCTCTTGAATGGGTAAGTGAGGAGGCGATTTGGGCTTGCTCATGCCGACCTCTAGTTGTCCTTGACATGACTGGTAGAATGGATCATGTGAAGTGATTTGAGATTGGCGTTGAGATCTGATAGGTCATGCAGACTTCTAGCTGATCCTGGCAGTACCCTATTTTAAGGAAACAGAATGTTTGGCGTTTAAGTCTTATTTGAGCTTAAATTTTGAGCAATAGGCTGTGGCTCACAGTGAGAGTCTATGTGGAGACCCTACATCCATTTTGAGGGGCCACAGATTCAGCCGCCATTGAGTTCTTTCCTACTGCTGACTGGCAGTGGAAAGCTTGTCCCTCAGCCAGTGTGCTTGCGTCCACTCCCCGGGCCACACTCAACGATATACGGTAGTGTGCACATCCCAATGAAGGTCCCGCTCATGCTCTCACAGGCCCTCCTGAAACTCCATGAATTGATCTGTCTTCAGTCACAATTTTGTGACAAAGTTGTTTGTTTTCTATGTCTTGTTTAAGTTTTCAGGAGCCCAGGTGGTAATGCTGGATAGTGTTGGACTATTAAGAGCAAGGTCGCTGGTTCAAAGCCACTAGTCATTCCACAGGAGAAAGATGAGGTTATTGCTTCCTGGAAAGGTAGCAACTTCAGGATCTCTACACAGAGTCATTATGAGTCAGAGTCAGCAGGACAGAATGGGTGTCATTTTATTTAAGTCACTGTGGCTGTGGGTCCTTCCGACACCATTTTGGCCTTATGCGGATGCTTTCCTTCATCAAGAACAGCGGTTTGTGCCTTTTTCTTGTGTAAAACTTAGCAAAGGAGTTCCTAATAAAAAATAGTTGAATTGGGAGTCTTTTGCCCCTTAAAACAAAGTAATTACATAAATAGAAACGCGACTATGGTGCTAATAACCAGTTGGAGAGTTGAGAGAGCTGAACTCTCAATCCTGATAGAAACCCATTGTGACTGAGCACCTGCTCAAGGTCATCCACAGCCTATGAGGTTGAGCCTATGTGTTTGGGAGTAATTGTGTACATAAAGTTAACAATTTATCTTTCTAAAGATTCTGTCTAAAACTTACTTTAAATAATAAGTTTCCCCCTGGGCTAGGTAAAGTTCAGAGAGTTTAACCCCCTAGTATCCACCCCCTCTCAGCATTCATCATGTTAGGCCAGAGGAGGCAAATCACACCAACTACCCAGGGAGCATTGCTTCCAAAAGCACATTGCCTGTGCCGGGGCAGAGGGGAGGTACCCGGACCAGAAATGCTGACAGAGTGGAACCAGAGAGCTCAGCCCCCAGCTTCCCGAGGGAGCAGCTGTGATGGTTCACTTCTGGATCAATATGTTTAAGCAAAGGCCAAGGGCATGACTTGGGCAGCACGAAAAGCAGATGTGCAGAGGTTGTTCACTACATTCCAGAAATTCACACACTCTCCGGAGGCTCCTTGGCTCAATGGCAGGAAGTCATTGGTGGCTTCCACCTTCAATCCCAAAAGGTCACTGCCGTCCAGTAGATTCCAACCACAGTGACCCTATATGGAGTTTTCAAGATTGTAAATCTTCATGGGAGCCAGCAGTCTCATTGTCCCCCTTGGGACAGGGAGCTAGCAGCCCGTTTTGCCACCAGGGCTCCTTCCTCTGTAATTCTGGATCCAGTCCCTCCGAATATCCTGCCCTGCCCTTGTCTAGGCTTCTTAAATGCGTTCCACGCTGCTTATGTTAGTCTGGGTGCATTTGAGAAACAAATCCACAGAAACACGTATGTATAAGAGAGTTGCATGTAAAGGGTGATTGCACATCAAGAAAACATGCTCGCATGTGCTTATGCACCCGCTTTGTCTTCAGCGATCATGTTGGGGTAGGCTGGTGTGCTTTTTCTATGTGGGCTTTGTTGTTTCTTAGCTAGATGGTCCCCTGTTTATCTTCCAGTCTTTAAGACCCCAGATGCTATATCCTTTGATAGCCGGGCACCATGGTGCTTAACTACTACACCACCAGGGTTCATTAGCATGTGACTTATCTCCTGTCATTCACACTAGATGCTCAAAATAGCAGGAGAACAGGTTTCTCCTTTGTGGCCACACCAGGTACTGACAGAACCAAGAACAGAGACACAGTTATATATCTTGACTATCATTTGCATATTATATGCCAGGAATCCCTAGGAAGTGTCTTGGAATTGTTCTACTCTGGTTCAAATTTCACACACCCTCGCAGTTTCCATACTGACTCTGCCAAACCCCTAGTAACTGATTTGCACCTCCTATCAACTTGGAGAAAACACCCTATGCCAGATATAGAAGTGGACATACTTGGTACCCAGAAAACCTGTTCAGTGTTTTGAGGGCGGCTCAGCAAACAAAATGGGCACAGTGATTAAGCATTCAGCTGCTAACACAACGGTCAACTCTGTAGTGGTTCTGCAAGAGAAGGATATGGTAGTTGACCCCCCAAAAGAGTTACAAACTTGGAAACCCTACGGGTATTTGTATAGGGTCGCTATGTGTTCCAATTGAGATGATTGTCATAGGTTGGGTTTGGTTTAACCCGTCTTACTGAGTATATACATACTCATTCTTTACACGCGATCAGTTACTTTAGAGGAAAAAGACATGCCTGTCCCAGAACAATCCAAGGACTGGTAAAGGCAACACCCACAAAGACACTCCCTCTGCCTGCCTAACTCTAAAATGCTGCCCATAAAACACTCTGCCTGGTAATATGTGGGCAGCACACTGGGGAGGTGCAGCAAATTTGTGTTGAATGTATGAGGCCATTTCATAGTTTGGTTGCACGATCAGGGTGTCTGTTATAAAGCCCATCTCTTTGACTCCACCTCTCAGCAGAGATGAACACAAGCTTCCCGTTTTTTTTCTCGGCAATGTCCTTGTCAAATAAAAGTTCCTTGTAGATCAGTAACTTGCCACAGAGCAAAACATATGGGAAGAGGCTCATCTTTCTCCTGGCTATGAAATAGAATGGCAAGCCCTTCCCTTCAACACACACACACACACACACACACACACACACACACACACATGCGTGCACACACACCCCTGCCTTACAACTACATTCGGTTGATTAGCAAACAAAGCTCTACAACCCAACTATGTGTTTTTCTTCTCCAGAGGAATGACGGACTTATATACCCTGCATTGTCTTTTTTAATGGAATTACCCCAGTTCTCCTCACCTTTTCGTAGATAGTGCAGTGAACTATTAGATAACTGCAGGTATTGAAAACTAGTATTGACTTCCAGTTTGTGTCACCTTTGGCTTTGAGCACCCTCCACTTCTCTAGTAAGCTTTCCATTGCTTTGGGGAAATTTTCTCTCTCTGAATTTATTATGTGAGGGGGGTAGTGTAATAATCAATGTGCCTATGGAGGACTATCCTTCATGACCTAAACTCATTAAGGGGCAGTGCCTGATGGAGCATCAGGTTGGAGGAAGGCTTATTAACAACCTGCATTATACAGATGACACAATTTTGCTGAAAATGAGAAGGACTTGATTCACTTGCTGTTGAAGATGAAGGATTAAAGCCTTCAGTTTGGATTATGATTCAATGTAAAGAAAGCCCAGACCCTCACAACTGGACCTATTGATAACATCATGATAAATGGAGGAAAGATCGAAATTGTCAAGGATTTTGTCTTGCTTGAATCCACAATCAATTCTCATGGAAGCAGCAGAGAAGAGAACAAATGACACATTTCACTAGTCAAATCTGCTACATGAGACCTCTTTAAAGTGTTGAAAAGCAAGAGATTACTTTGAGGACTGGGGCGGGTTGACCCAGGCCATGGTATTTTCAACTGTCTCATATTCATGTGAAAGTTGAACACTGAATAAGGAAGACCAAAGAAGAATAGATATATTTGATTAGTATTGATGTAAAAGAGTAATGAATGTACCATGGACTGCCAAAAGAACAAACCCATCTAACTTGGATGAAGTACAGCCAGAATGTTCCTCATGGCAAGGATAATGAGACTTCGCCTTAACTTTGACATGTTGTCCGGAGAGATCAGTCCCTGGAGCAGGACATCGTGTTCTGGAAAGTAGAGGGGCAATGAAAAAGAGGAAGGCCCTCAACAAATGGGATTGACACAGTGGCTGCAACAATGGGCTCAAACTTAAGAACAACTGTGAGAATGGTACAGGACCGGGCAGTGTATGATTATGTTGTATGTATGGTCACAATGAATCCAAACCCTCCCTATGACACTGAACAACAACAACAACCACCACCTGACTGAATCCTCTGGGAGGACTCTTGAATGTGAGAAAATGGAACGACGCCAGAGGAAGGATTGGAGGATGTCTTAAGTTCTTGTCTTAATCTCCTTAACCAAAAATTATCCAACAAGTCAGTAGCCTTAAAACACTTTTCCCCCTGCTTTGGAGCTTACAGGTTCAAATTTGGGGTGCGACTCTAGGTCAGGGTCCTTCTTTGTGGATACCAGAAAGTTCCTTGGCATTCCTCGCTATTTTTCTCCCCGTACTGTGTGTTACTGGGTCTATCCTGGCCTTTAACTCAGAAGTGTTTAGGTTTAGGCTCAAGCCTATTCTCATATGGCCTCATTTTTTTTAACATTTTATTAGGGACTCATACAACTCTTATCACAATCCATACATATACATACACCAATTGTATAAAGCACATCTGTACATTCTTTGCCCTAATCATTTTCTTTTTTTTACATTTTATTAGGGGCTCATACAACTCTTATCACAATTCATACATATACATACATCAACTGTATAAAGCACATCCGCACATTCCCTGCCCCAATCATTCTCAAAGCATTTGCTCTCCACTTAAGCCCTTTGCATCAGGTCTCCTTTTTTTTCCTCTCCCTCCCCCCTTCGCCTTCCCTCATGTACCCTTGGTAATTTATACATTGTTATTTTGTCATATCTTGCCCTATCCCGAGTCTTCCTTCCCCCCCTTCTCTGCTGTCAATCTCCCAGGGAGGAGGTCACATGTGGATCCTCTTAATCAGTTCCCCCTTTCCAACCCACTCACCCTCCACTCTCCCAGCATCGCCCCTCACACTTTTGGTCCTGAAGGTATCATCCACCCTGGATTCCCTGTGCCTCCCGCCCCCATATGCACCAGTGTACAACCTCTGCCATATCCAGCCCTGCAAGGTAGAATTTGGATCATGGTAGTTGGGGGCAGGAAGCATCCAGGATCTGGGGGAAAGCTGTGTTCTTCATCGGTACTACCTCGCACCCTGACTGACCCATCTCCTCTTCTAAACCCCTCAATGAGGGGATCTCCAGTGGCCATAGGGCCTCATTTATATTACAAAAGAACTCCATTCTTTTCAAACAGGATCATGTCCACCAAGGTTCAAATTTCTCACATATTTTGAGGGGGCTACAGATCAATCCATAATGGTTCTTTTGGGTAGCTGTAACAAATGGCTACCAATTGAGTGACTTAAACAGCAGGCATTTGTTCTCTCACTTTTCTGAAGGGCAAAGGGTTAAAATTAAGGTGTGGGCAAGATTCATTCCTTCTGAGAGCTCTGAAGGAGAATCAAAGTAGCCTCTCTCTGCTTCTGGTCACTGCTGCTAATCCTTGATATTTCTTGGCTTATAGATGCACTGATCCAATCTCTGCCAGTGTCTTCACACGGGGTCTCTGTGTGCCCAGTCCTCTTCTTATAAGAACACACCAATCAGTGCATGTAGCATCCATCTGAAATCTAAACCCAGAAAGATGGAGCTCTTGAAATCCTTAACTAAGCACATCTGCCAAGACCTCCTCTCCAAGTAAGGCCATAGCCTCAGGTTCCATGTGAACATGAATGGGTGTGTGTGAATGTGATTTAATGTACTACAGAGGGCACGCTTTGGCCTCAGGAGGAGTGTTTCGCCAGTACCTGCTTCACAGCCCTGAGATTGCTCAGGCATTTGCCACATGTTCTTGTCTTCCCACCATTTATCCACCAATAGGCCTTTTTCCCTAAGTTAGTCAAGCGTCAGTTTCTGTCACTTGTGATCATGACCCTCCCTCCCCCCCAGGTCACAAATTTAAACTGATACAGGCGGTTTCTTTAATGGGCACTATGTTATTCTGACTAGCAAGCAATCCTAAGGAGGGAGGATGAATCAGCAAGAACCCACTTGCTTCATCTAGCTTCAGGGCAGTCCACAGAGGATTGATCCCTGAGCCACTAACGAATTTTGCAACTGTCACAGAACAATGCAAATAAGTAAGATCCACATCTGCTGAACACCATCATGAGGTCAAACTGTGTGTAAATAAATGCCTGTTTCAAGGAGTGAGTAAATCCTTAGGTAAGGAGTGACAGGGCTTTGTTGGCAGAAACACAGCAAGGCATTATGGGTCGGATATTAATGAACTCATGCTCCTGGGCCTCACAGAGCCCCAGCTCAACTGCTTCAGCTTGTTGACAAACTGAACTCAGGGTACCCGGAGAGAGCACTACCATTTTGATGAACAGGGTTGGTTGGGGATGATGCTTCCTAACTTGCATTTTAATATAAATTTGATGCTTCATTTGAGCAATGTGGAAAGAGCATTCAGATAAAAGAGAGGGACAAACATCAAGTGACCAGAGGATGAAACTTCTATCTAATCTGTGCCCACTGGAATTGCTTCGTGGGAAGGTATTTTTTGGGGGTGTGGGGTTGTTCCCCTACCCTGCTCCAAGCCTTCCTCCTCATGCCCACCCCCACGCCAGCATACATCCTACTGGGAGAATGTCTCTGAAGAATGAAGTTTTAATAAATGAAGCTTTAATGAGCCTGATAGTCTGCCTAAGACCCCTTCAAATTGTAGTCTTTCATTTGTATTCTTCCATCCTTTTTGAAGAAATGAACCTGATGGCAGGTAGTATGTTTCCTTTCCAGGATGAGCTGATAGAGCCTCACGCTGCTGCAGTGGGAGGTGAAACATTAAAAGGCCCTCTGTGGCTATGAGACATGCCCACTCTCCAAGAGACACTGGGCAGGTTTGCTGAAGCTCCTCAGAATTGACTAGTGGCCCTGGTCCACCCATCTCAACCAACCCAGTCTTCATTTGCACTGCATGCCCTCTCTGAGCTCCAACTGCATGCTTCATTTGAGGATGACAAAGCCTCTATTGTCTGAGAAGATGCGCAGACATATAAACTAATAAATGCTCCCCCTGTCCCCGGGGAGTGTGAAATTCTCCCATCATGACCCACCAGCTTCCCTGGAAATTCCTGTCTTAACTCAGGCACTTAATATCAATGGTGTCTCTGCTTCCTTCCTTCTTGCACACCCCACCCCCAGGCATTAACTCTCATCCTTCCTCTCCCTAAAATATACTTTGAATCTATTCACTTCATGCCATCCCTACTGCCCCAAGGTGTGTCTTGCATTGACTATGAAACTAGATTCTGTATCCATTTTCCAGGGCTGTCAAAACAAAGCATCGTAAATCAGGTGGCTTTTAAGAACAGTCCACCACCTGTCTATCAGTTCGTGGTGCAGTGGTAGCTAGAGTGTTGCTGTGAAATTGGAAGCCGTGCCACCGATATGACAAACCCCAGAAGGGTCAGCAATGATGGGCAGGCTTCAGTGGAACGTCGAGCCCTGTGGTGCTCAACCTTCCTTTAATACAATTCTTCATGTTGTAGTGACCCCCAACCATAAAATCATTTTCCTTGCTACTTCATAACTGTAATTTTGCTACTGCCATGAATCGGGTGACTCGTGTTAAAATGTCGCTGGACCCCAAAATGGGTCACAACCCACAGATTGAGAACCACTGCTCTAGCCTAAGGCAGACTAGGAAGAAAGACCTGGTGATCTACTTCCAAATATTAACAAATGAAAGTCTTATGGGTCACAACAAAATATGGTCCTATAGAGTGCTGGAAGATGAGCCACTGACCTGCACACAACAGCTACAAAAATAGACTCAAACACACCAACAAAGGCCTGCTGAACTCCAAAGCCCTAACAAACCCACTGCCCTCAAGTCCATGCCAACTCATAGCCGCCCTATAGGACAGGGGCGAACTGTGTATTAGTCTGGGTATGCTAGAGAAAATCGAGGGAGACTCATGTGTATGAGAGAGAGTTGGTGGTTTTTAAAAATCATTTCCCTATTATTTAATCATTATATTAGGGATTCATACAACTCTTATCACAATCCATCCATCCATCCATTATAAAGCACATTTATACATTCATTGCCCTCATCATTGTCAAAGCATTTGCTCTCCACATAAGCCCCTGGCACCTGCTCCTCATTTTTCTCCTCCCTCCCCACTCCCCCCTCCTTATGAACCCTTGATAATTTTATTGGGGGCTCATACAATTCTTATCACAGTCATTCCATCCATCCATCCATTCATCCATCCATCCATCCATCCATCCATCCATCCATCCACCCATTGTGTGTCAAGTGCATTTGTACATGTGTTGCCCTCATCCTTCTCAAAATATTTGCTTTCTACTTGAGCCCTTGGTATTAGCTCCTCATTTCCCCACTTCCATCCTCCTCCCCCTCCCTCATAAATCCTTGATAATATATAAATTATTTTGTCATATCTTACACGTCAAACATCTCACTTCCCCCACTTTTCTGTTGTCCGTCCCCCAGGGCAGAGGTTTTATGTAGATCCTTGTAATTGGTTCACTCTTTCTACCCCACCTTCCCTCCACCCTCCTGGTATTGCCACTCTACCCACTGGTCCTGAAGGGATCATCTGTCGTGGATTCCCTGTGTTTCCAGCTCCTGTCTGTACCAGAGTACATGTTCTGGTCTAATTCTACCTTATAAGTCCAGAGAGAGAGTTTTATATCAATCAGAAATTGTACATTAAGCAAACGTCCCAGCCCAGTGCAGATCAAATCCATAAGTCTGATATTAGCCCATATGTCTGATACCAATCTATAAATTCCTTTCAGACCCATAAAACCTGTGCAGTGATGCAGAATGCAGGATAATCACAGGCCAATGGGTGGAAAGTCTTGTGGATCCAGTGGCATTGTAAGCATCTCAGTGCTGGCAGCGATCTCTCTGAGGCTTCTTTGGCTTCAGAGGTCTGATCGCATCCATTTGGCTTGCCTTCTGCAATGTCTCCCAAGGAGTAGCAGAGAGAGAGAGAGAGAGAGAGAGAGAGAGAGAGAGAGGTCTTCCACCTCCAAGGAGGAAGTACCAGATTTCTCAGAGTTCTCAGGAGAAGGCTATGCCCACATAAAAATCTAACTGACTATCTCCAGATTGGCAGCCTACACTCCACGCCTACACTCCTAATCCTTAACTCGACACAAGATTAGGTGACTACCACAGGCTCCTAATCCATAACAAGCCCATTTATTTTTTCCCTGCATACCGACACCAATCCATTACCCAAAGCTTTACCCAATGGGTGGAGATCTACTTCTAAAACATGAATATAGAAAATTCGCTTTTGCTTGAAGGCTCTCAAGGAAATGCTCACTGAAAACTCCATCCTATTATCTCACCTCCCCCAAATTAGTCTTCTTCTGGGCTTTCAGTCACACCAAGATCTCTCCTGCCCCAAGGCCTTTACATGCACTGTCATCTCTTCCAAGCCCTGAAGTGCCAAGTTCAAAGTTCCAGTTAATCTCCCTGATGCTGAATTTTAAGAACTGTGTGTGTGGGAGGGAAGGGGTTGGGCTGTGTGTTGAACTGCTGGGTTTTGGAGCCATTTGTTATGCAACCTCATTTTGTCAGTGACTGGTTAATTAATGCAGCATTCATTTGCCCTTCTTCCACTCACAGCACATGGCTTGTATCTTTGGGATCACTCTTCCACCATGCTCCATCTCCATGCTTATGCTGGCATTGACCCACTCTGCCAGCTCCAGGCCTGCCTTGTTAGGGCATGACTTTCCTCTGTCCAAAGTGACTGGGTCAGACTCACTATGTGACTCATGCTAGGTTAATGGTATCTAACCCTAAAAATGCCCCAGAAACAATTACCCCATTGCCAATGAGTCCATTTTGAATCATAGAAGGCCCCTGTGGGGTTTCTCAGACTGTAAATATTTATGTGAGCGGAAAGTTCCATCTTTTTCCCTATGAGGTAGCTGGTAGGGTAGCACTGCCAACCTTGCAGTTAGCAATCCAATGCTTACCTGATAGTACCACCAATGATTAGAAAGGAAAAGAGCCTCTATCTAATAGAATTCCTGAGCTTCTAGATAAAACTACAGCTGTCATCAGGAAGCCTGCGTGAAACTCAAAAGGAAACAGCATTGAAAGGAAAAGGTTCAAACTCTGATGGTATCAACTGAGTGCCAGAACCCAGCTATTCCTGATGCTCTGTCCCCAGACTTACATATTCCATAGACCTACCCATTAATTCCTTCTCCTGTTCCTTCCCTTCTCACGCCCCAAGGTACTTTGACTTAGCTTTGAAGGCACTCACAACTTCACGGGTTCTGACTTGCACAGGTGTCTCCTTGCTTCCAGTTCAGTCCTGACATTGTCCCTATCTTTAGCCATGTTAGGCTTGCGTCCTAGAGCTTTCCTTTGCTTGTCTCCCTATTGCTCTTGTCCTATGAAGTCTGTGGCTTTATCTTTAAGTCTAAGTCCTGCCCTTCCGCTTTCGTAGAAATCTGTCTCTGTATCTTGGCTCGTGGCAGGTTGTGTCCTTCAAAGATGACTGTCCTAATGTTGCACATCGCACATTCTCTTGTTACAAGATGAGTTTGTGTTCATTTTTCCAGAAACAGGGCCTGCTTTCCCACTTCCTTGCATCTTGGCAGGCTTTTGACTATGGCAGAAGTGTTGCTCTGTGACTTCCACCTGGTCGTATTGGGTTGTTCACCATTGGGACCCTGTCAGGATATTGCAAGGAAGACCAAGCCAAATGAAAATGTCACATATAGGGTTCTTCTTGAGCTCCAACCAATAGAAGTATCAGTCGTGTGAGGGAGTGAGTCTTAAGAGAGCTGCAGCCTCTGTCTTTGAGCTACCCCAGCTAATGCTTGATGAAGCCAATACTAGTGTCCTCACTGAGCTCTGCCCAGATTGCAGATTTGTGAGCAAAATTGATATTATCATTACTTTAAGATGTTAATTGTGGGGATACTTTCTGTTAGCAGCAGATCATCAGAATACTGCCTAATCAGACTGCATTGCCAGTTTTACTCTCTCCCTCCATCTATCTATCTATCTATAGATATAGATATAGATATAGATATAGATATAGATATAGATATAGATGTAGATGTAGATGTAGATGTAGATGTAGATGTAGATGTAGATGTAGATGTAGATGTAGATGTAGATGTAGATGTAGATGTAGATGTAGATATAATATAGATTTAGATATAGATTTAGATATAGATTTAGATTTAGATATAGATTTAGATATAGATATCCTCCACTCATCTGACAGTTGGTTGTACTATAATGGTTTGTGTATTGTTATGATGCTGGAAGCTCTGTTCCCAGAATTTCAAATACCAGCAGGATTGCCCATGGTGGACAGGTTTCAGTGAAGCTTCTAGACTAAGACAGACAAGGAAGAGGGGCCTGACAGTCCACTTCCAAAAATTACTGAAAGAAAACCTTATGGATGACAAGAGAACACTGACTGACTAATGTGTTTTGGACACACTATCAGTGGACAATTGCTAGAGGAAGACAACATATTTGATGAAATAGAGGGACAGGGAAGATCCTTGTTGAGGCAGATTGACCTAATCGCTGCAACAATGGACTTCAACATTCAGGAATGTGTGACAATGGTGCCAGATAAGACAGCACTCCATTCCATTTCATATAAGGTCTCCATGGATCACAGTAGACTTGATGGCACTCTCTATATGTTTGTATTCAGTGACTTCCCAGAGGGCTGCTCTGCCTGGCAGCCTCTATTCTTCATGCTTCCAAATGGGGAGCACAACAGGTCCATAGCACTGATATTCCCCTCAATCCCCAGGTAAAGTAAGGAGGCATGAAACTAACTATGTTGTTCTCTTTGCCTTGTCTCTCTTCCTTTTCCCCTCCTCCAACAGGGCTAGAGGGGGTAAATACTTACCTTGCAGTCTAGAAGAGAATTTCTTCCACACCAAAATCTTCTCCTTCCTCAAAAGGCACATACATGCCTTTCTCCTTGTTTTGAATTAAAATGGCAGATGGGATGGTAGGAAAGAAAATGAACTAGTCTAACAGAATGGCCAAACAGATTTACCTTCCACATAAGAATGCAAATAACTCCTCAATCTTGTTATAGAGTCATGATATGATGAGCTCCATCAAAGCACAGTAGAACACCACGGAAGTCAGACCAGAAAGACAATATTGAGTTGATTTTGTATGAGAGATTCTAGTTGCTAATTATACTTTTCATAACAGACAGATGGCAGGTATAGAAGCCCAGACTTAAAATGTCTTTATCTAATTGCCTGCCTAAATATATATTTGCAATATGGTCTTCAAAGGGAATACTTTCTTTACCTTAAATTCCATTTCTTTTTCCGCTCTTTTATGTAATTTTATTTAAGTATCATTGATGTACAATAAACCGTAGTGTGTTTTGCTCTTTGAGGTTTTTAAAAAGAATCATTTTATTGGGGGTTCCTACAACTCTTAGTACAATCTATACATAAATCCACTGTGTACATTTGTTGCCATCATCATTCTCAAAACATTTGCTTTCTACTTGAGCCCTTGGTATTAGCTCCTCATTTCCCCTCCTTCCCCTTCCCCCTCCCTCATGGACCCTTGATAATTTATAAATTATTATTCTGTCCTATCTTACACTATCCGACATCTACCTTCACCCACTTTTTTGTTGTCCCTCCCTCATGGAGGAGGTTATATGGAGATCCTTGTAATCAGATCCCTCTTTCTACCCCACCTTTCCTCCACCCTCCTGTTATTGCTACTCTCAGCACCGGTCCTGAAGGGGTCATCTGTCCTGGTTTCCCTGTGTTTCCAGTTCCTATATGGACCAGTGTATATTCTCTGGTCTAGCCAGGTTTGTAAGGTAGAATTGGGATCATGATAGTGGGCGCGGTAGCATTTAGGAACGAGAGGAAAGTTATATGTTTCATCGTTGCTACACTGCATCCTGACTGGCTCATCTCCTCCCAGCGACCCTTCTGTAAGGGGTTGTCCAGTTGCTTACAGATAGATCTTGGATCCCCTAACTGTACCCCCCCTCATTCACAATGATATGATTCTTTTTGTTCTTTATGACTGATACCTGATCCCTTCTACATCTTGTGATCACACAGGCTGGTGTGCTTCTTTCATGTACGCTTTATTGCTTCTGAGTTAGATGGCCACTTGTGAACCTTCTAGTCTTTAAAACCATAGACTATCTTTTGATAGATAGGCTCCATAAGCTTTCTTCACCTCATTTGTTTATACACCCACTTTTTGTCTTGAGTGATTGTGTCGGGAAGGTGACCATCATGGAATACCAGTTCCTTAAATTCCATATCTATAGGCTTAAGTCTTACCCACAGGAAGCCTATTTTTATTTTATCCCTGGAACAAAATCTTGCAATAATTTTCTCTTTTTGGGTAAATCCATCCTGAATGACTTATCCTTTAACATTTACAAGAATTTATCTGTAACCAACCCCATTTACATAGTCTCATTCATGCTATTTCCACAATAATTGCTAATAACCCTATTTTTTAGAATCGGAAGAAAGCATCAGCATCAATATCCCATTGACACTGAGTTGATTTCAACTCATGGGTACCCTATAGGACAGAATAGTATTGCCTCATAGGTTTCCAAGGCTGAAAAAAAAATCTATTTATTGTGAGATGGGTGAAGGTTTACAGAATACATCCGTTTTCCATGTGACAGTTCACACATATTTTGCTTCATGATATTGACTGCAGTCTGCTCAACGTAATATCACTTATCGCACTTCCTCCTTGTATTTCCTGTCTCCATTCCCCCTTCTTTCCTGACCCTTCTGAACTTTATCTTTGAATAAATTATATCCTTTTGATTCAAATAGTTGATTAGTGTTACTTTTTACCTTATAGATCTACCTATTGCTTGGCTGAAGATTGAGCCAAGGGAGTGAGTTCAGTTCCAGATCTGAAGGTGCCTAAGGACAACAGTCTTGTAGGTTCCAAGAATCTCTCTCTGAGCAATACCCCTAAACTTTTAAAATAAGTTTAAACTTTGTTGCACATATTTCTCCTATTCTATCCCAAAATTCCAAAGCAAATTCATTATCATTGTGTTGAAGCTGACTCATAGAGACCCTACAAGATAGAATAGAACTTCACCCTTTCATTTTCCAAGGCTTAAATCTTTACCAGAGCAGACAAACTCATATTTCTCACATGGACCAACTGATAGGTTAGAAACACTTACTTTGTGGTTAGGAGCTCAATGAGGAGTCCACTCTGCCATTAGAGCTCGTTAAGAATGCTATCCAGGATTCCCTAATGCTATCCCTCTCAGATCAGTTGGTAGTGGCAATAAATGTAGATCTTAAAGGGGTCAGACTGCCACATCATAACTCTTCCTTGGGGAAGATGGTGGGTTTGAACTGCTGATTGATTAGCCCTTAAGTGCTTAATTACTGCCTCACCAGGGTTCTCCTTAACATCAGAACAGTGGACACTTATTGGTTTTTCTTGCTGGTCTCTGTTCCCTAAAAATTGCACTTCATCCACAGGGTTTTCTTCCACAACACACAGCTGCTAGTGTTTTTGGTTTTTTTCTCCACATGACTTCACCTTCCTGGTCAAAGTTGATGTGTCCAGTGCTAAACACACAATGAAAACATAGCCATATTTGCACACTACAAAATTTGAAGTGAGACAGCAAACTATTTGTTGAGTTTTTTGAATGACAGAAGTCTAAAAGGAAGTGTTATGATACAGGAAACAGTGAGTTTTGATGTCCAGGATCTATGCTGGGGACCCGGTTGGCACTCCGAATGACTATTCAAAGTGATGGTATGAATTCTCCTCTTACATGACCTACACATATAATAGATATAACCACTAAGTCCGTGATTTGACAAATGTCTTGTGTGATTGAGTTTTGGTTCCCCATAGGATTAGATCCTGAGACAAAGGTTTTAATTAAGCCATTTTTGGGGGAGATATCAATAAGGAAATGGGAAACAGAAAAGGGAAAGAAGGCAGCCAATGAAAAGTACATTATCAAACAATTTAAAATTGTGAGCAACTGGAGGTTAATCTACTGGAGACACTGTAGAAAATCCACTAGTTATTCTGCCCAGAATGTGAGGGAGTGTGGCTATTTGTCCAACAACTCCTATGGGTCATTGGTTAAGGGTTACTGCAGGAAGCAAGAATTAACTCCACAACCTCCTAAGCCATGCATGCTCAGGTACAGTGGTCTACAGAAACTAGAGAAAGCAGGAAGAGAGATGTGCTGGCCATTCAGAATTAGGCTAGCATGCCAAGTTGTCAGACATGTCAGGTTCTTGCACTATCATAACTTGTGAGATATACCACTGATATTTCAAACACAAGCATAGTTACCCGTGGTGGAAAATTTTCAGAAAAGCTTACAAGTTAAATAGACTAGAAAGAATAACCTGCCAATCTACATCTGAAAAAAATAGTGGTGTTTGTGGAGAGCATTGATAGCAGTGGAATATTGTTTCATATAGTGCAGGATGATGAACCCCTCAAGTTGGAAGACACTCAAAATATAATTGGGGAAGAGCTGTCTCCTCAAAGTAGTGTTGACCTTAGTGATATAAAGTTTCCAGGACCTATATTTGTTGATGTGGCAATGACTCAAAATGAGAAGAAACAGCAGTACTGCAATAACCACTAACAAGAAGATGGGATGCATGAAATATGGATCTAGAAAAATTGGAAGCCATGAAAAAATGGAACACATAAAGATCAAACACTCTAGGTGTTATTGAACTGAAATAGACTGGCATTGGCCATTTTGAATGTCATAATAATATGGTTTACATACCAGAGTAAAAAATTTGAAAGGAATGGATGACTTTCATGTTAAAAAAGAGAATGTTTCAACATCGATTCCAATGTTCACCATTGTTAGGTGTAGGATATATTACACCTACAAGGATGAATAATTAATAAAGTTATTATTCAAATTGACACACCAACCACTAATGCTAACAATAAAGCCATTGAGGATTTTTACCAACCTTTTCAGTCTGAAATTGATGAAACATGCAATCAAGATTACTGATGACTTGAATGCAAAAATTGGAAACTAAGGAGGAGGATCACTAGTTAGAAAATATGGCCATGGGGATGGAAGCCACATGGGAGATCTCATGACAGAATATTCCAATAAGGATGGCTTATTGATTGAACATTTATTTTTCAGTGATGTAAACAGTAACCATAGACATGGATCATGTATATTGGATAGAAATACACAGGAATTAAATCAACTACATCTGTTGAAATAAACTACTATATATACTCGAGTATAACCCAAGGCAACTAATTTTACCCCCCAAAGCTGGGGTGCTTTTTCAGCACAAAAAATTGTGCTGAAAAAAACTCGGCTTATACTCAAGTATTTACGGTATAAAGAAGTTCAATATCATCAGTCACGAGACTGGAGACCAACTGTGGAACAAACCATCAATGGCAAATTCAACTCGAATTCAAATAAAATTAAAACAAGTCCCCAAGAGTCAAAGTATGAATTTGAGTATATCTCATCTAAATTAGAGGATACTTCAAGAAGAAAGTTGACACATTGAACACAAATCACCTGAGATGATACAAGTTCTGCAATAATATCAAGAACATCATAAATAAAGAAATTCAAAGATAATTAAAAAGATAGAAACTAAAGAAAAGACAAAATGGATGTCACGTTGAATGTGGAGTAGCTGAAGCCAATGAAAGAAATGATGAAGTACGAAAAAGAGAGAGAGAGAAATATAGAAATAATTGATGAAGTAAAGACGCTGAATAAAGAAGCTGAACATAAAATTTCAAAGGGGAATTCAAAAAGATGGAATGAAGAATTATATGAAAAGGTGCAAAGACCTGGAATTAGGACAGCAAAAATGAAAAGAATGTGCATTTCACTAGCTGAAAAAATTGAAGAGAAATTCAAAATACAGAATTACACAGATAGCATCAAAAGAAGATGAAAGGGATTCACTGACCACATGAAGCCCAGGCTCCACAGCGCTGAGTCCAGAAGACCAAGATAGCATAGGGTTCTCACTGCAGATTGCTCTGAGAGTACTCACAGTAGTAGGCCCTGGATCAACTTGGGAAAATGTAGAACTCAAAATAAGAAGACTAACCTTAGGATATGATAGGCACTAGTGGAATTCCCATTTGACACCTGACCTCACCTCCATGGCTCAACTTTCAGCCCCCAAATAGGAGACCTATACTGTCAACGATGTACAATTCAGAGCCCAGCATTTGTCAGGGAGTTACTCAGAAGGCAGGAAGGAATGGGAACGAAAGACCAATGGAAACGGCAAACAAAGGGAGGGAATAGGAAAAGTAGTATTGCATTGTAGGTATTGCAATCAATATCATAAAACATTGCATGAATTGTAAGGAAAATCAATATACTCTGTAGATTTTCCCTCACATCACAATCAAAACAGTGTAAAAAGAAAATAAGTCATATGACCGAGTACACTGGTAGATCTTGCTGAAGACCAATTTCCAGTGTTAAAAGATGTCACTTTGAAGAATAAGGCACAGCTGAGCCCTAGTGGTATAGTGGTTACAAACATAATGCATCAGAACCAACCCAGTTGGGTTGCTCAACACAAGATCAGCAGTTCTGCTCCCATACAAAGTTCCAGTATTGGAAACCCACAGGGATATCTCTCCCCTGTCCTATAGAGTTGCTAAGGGTTGGAATCAACTTGATGGCAGTGAACTGGATGTAAGCCAGGCTGACTAGAGGCACAAATCAAGTGCCACTCATATATGTGCAATAAATAGTTTTCTATCAAGAAGTCATTATAATATTTCTATTTCAAGGAAATATCCCAGGCCAGTCCAACTCAAGTCCATAAGTCCAACACTAGCCCATAAGTTCCTTTCCAACTTACGCAGTTACATGCAATGATGCAGAATGCAGGGATGTCAAAGGCCAGTGATTGCAATGTCTTGTGGACCCAAGGTCGATGGAAGTATGGCAAGACTCTGGCAGCTCTCAACGTGGGCAGGAAGCAGTCAGGTGAATGCAAAAAGAAGGGGAAGTTCCCAGGGCCCTCCTTATGAGAAGGCCATGGCCACAAAGAGGCACCATCAGGCTATGGTGTGATTGACAGATTGGATACCAACCTTACACTTTGACATATCTTCAAACTGACATAAAATTATATAACTATCATACTATGGCATTTTCAATCACCTCATATGTACTTGAAAATGGACAATAATTATGAAAGGTAAAATAAAAGTTGATGTCTTTGAATTATGATGCTGGTGAAGAATATTGAATATTCCATGGACTTTCAGAAGAAGGAACAAATCTTTCTTGGCAGAAGTAGAGCCAGAATGCTTCCTAGATGTGAGAATGGCAAGACTTCATATCACATACTTTGGACATGTTAACAGCTGAGCATAGTCCCTAGAGAAGGATATCATACTTGATAAATTGGAGTGGTGAAAAAAAGAAGAAGGTCCTCAATGGGATGAATTGGCATACTGGCTGCAAAAACGGACTCCAACATTAACTGTGAGGAAACAGGATGTGGGTGCTATGAGTTAGAGCCAAATTAACAGTGTCTAACAATGACAACTCCCCTCCCCCGCCCCGTCTGTCAATTTGCTGCACTGTGGTAGCTTGTGCTTTGCTGTAATGCTGGGAGTTAGTCCACTAGTACTTCAAATACCAGGCAGGATCACCCACGGTGAACAGATTTCAACACAGCTTCCAGAGTAAGAACTGACAGGACGACAAAACAATCAGTCCACTTCTGAGGGATTCACCATTGAAAACTTTCTGCATAGCAGTAAAATATTGTCTGATATAATGCCAGAAAATGAGCCCCTCAGATTGCAAAACAATCAAAATATCACCGAGAAAGAGAGCTTCCTCAAAGTAGAGTCCACCTTAATGATAACTCAAAACCTCACAACAGGAGCTGTAGATAACATCATAATAAATGGAGAAAATATTGAGGTTATCAAGGATTTCGTGTTGCTTAGATTCACAACTAATGATCATGGAAACAACAATCAAGAAACCAAATAACATATTGCATTAGGCAAATCTACTGCACATAACCACTTTAAAGTACTGAAGATCAAGAATTTCACTTAGGATTAAGTTGCGCCTGGCCCAAGGCATGGTATTTTCCGCCACATCTTATGCATGTGAAATTTGAACATTGAATGAGAACGACTGAAGGAGAACTGGTGCATTTGAATTAAGGTACTGACAAAAAAATACTGAAAGTACCATGGGTGGAGAGAAGAACAAACAAATCTGTCTGAGAAGAAGTGCAGCTAAATGTTCCTTGACAGATAGGATGGCGAGACTTCATCTCCTGTACTTTGCAGATGTTATCAGGACAGACCAGTCCCTGGAGGACATCATACACATTACAGTGGAGGGGTTGCAAAAAGAGGAAGACACCCGATCAAATGGATCGAGACAATTCCTACAACAATGGGCTCAAACATAACAAAATTTTTGAGTATGGAGCAGGACCAGGCAATGTTTCATTCTGTTGTGTAGGCATTATTATGAGACAGAACTGACTTGAAGGCATCTAGCAACAAAGTGTACTAAAGCTTTCTGGCACCTTCATTTGCTGATGTATTATAATTCAAAATGAGAAAAATCATTGCAACCATTCATTAATAATCAGAACATGAATCGTGCAAATTAAGAATCTAGGAAAATTAGAAATCATAAAAAACGGAATCTGACCTATAAAGATCAGTATCCTAGGCATTGGTGAGTTGAAATAGTCCCTTTGAATCTTAAAATGATAAGAATGACTATGCTGACAATGACAAATTCAAAAGAATGTCTCTTTCATCCTCAAAAAGAGCATTTCTAGATCTATCTTGAAATGCAATGCTGCCTGTGACAGAATAATATCTATCTTCACACACAAGGAAGGCCGGTTAATAGAACCATTATTGAAATTTTCTCACAAACCACTAAAGCCAATGAAGAATTGTACCAACTTCTTTAGTCTGAAATTGATCACACATGTACTGAAAATGCATTAATAATTGCTGACAATTGGAATGCACACATGGAAACAAAAAGGAAGAAAGAGTAATTAGAAACTATGGCTTTGGGGATCGAAAAGAAGCTGAAGAATGCATGAAAGAATTCTACAAGAGCAATAACTTCCTCATTGCAAACAGCTTTATTCAACAACAGGAGCGGCATATATACATGTGGAATACACAGGAATGGAACTGATTAAATCTGTGGGAAGACAGGATAGAGAAGCTCCATATCATTGAGACAAAATAAGACCAGGGGCCAACTATGTAACAGACTATCAATTACTAATATGCAAGTTCAAGTCATACCTGAAGAAAATTAAAATAAGAACGCAAAAGAGCCCAAATACAGCCTACATTATATCTGTGGTCGGCTGGGGTTTCTAGAGAAACAAACCAGTGATACTGATACATGTAGAAGAAGGAAATTTATATCAATAAAGAATTTTACATTAAGAAGTCCACACAACAAGAAACCCCAGTCCAACTCCAGCCCATAAATCAGATGCAAACTAGAGGCCCTTCCAGACTCATGAAGCTGTTGGAGGAATAGCCCAAGAAACAGGAAAACCACAGGTTGGTGGAGGCAGAGTTGGGAGAATCCAAAGTCAACAGGCAGTTGGCAGGCCACAGACAGCTCTTAGGGTCAGCAGGTCTCATGGTGATTGCCATCCCAAGAAGCCAGACGTAGGGTCCAGGGTCTTTTCATCTGGAAGAAAAAGAGTGAGCCCATTCTCCACAGTCTACTTATAGCTATGAAATAGGTCACACCCCCAAGGAGACTGTGACCTGCACCTTCTGAAGATCCTGGTCAAGCTAAATTGACACCAAACCTTACTCTCACAATATTTCACCTGAATTTAGAGCCTATCTCAAGAATGGTTTGGACATATTGAACATTAATGATCAGCTACCAGAAGACTTGTGAAATAGCATCAAGGTCATCAATCTTTTTTTTTTGTCATGTCAACTGGGGCTATTTATTTATTTATCATAAATTATTTTATTGGGGGCTCCTCAAAAAGATCATTAATAATACAGGAAAGAAAGAAAATACTACAGTGCATATCAGAGGAGACTGTGAAACTTGCTCTTGAACCTAAAGCAGCTAAAGCAAATGGAAGAAATGATGAAATAAAAGAGTTGAACAGAAAAATTTGAAAGGCCAGCTTGAGAAGATAAAGTAAAGAATTATATTGTAACGTGTAAAGACCTGGAATTAGGAAAGCAAAAGGAATGAGTACAGTCAGCATATCTAAAATTGAAAGAACAGAAGAAAAAATCCAAGCCTTGGATTAAAATGTTGAAGGATTATTTATCAAACTATTGAATGATGCAGGGAGAATCCAAAGACTATGGAAGGAGTATACAGAGTCTCTGTACCCAAGAATTAGTTGAGGTTCTACTAGTTCAAAAGGCCAAGATGAAGTTGAAGCTGCAATGTAAGCATTAGTGAAAAGCAAGGAAGGATAGGAATGGAAATATTTCAACACGCTCATGCAGTGATAGTCCATGTCAAGAAATTTGGAAGATAGCTATCTGGCCAACCAACTGGAAGTGATTAATATTTGTGTCCATTCTAAAGAAATATGATGCAACAAAATCTGCAAATTAATGTAAAATAACATTAATATGACATGCAAGTACAATTTTATTGAAGATAACTTTAAAAGTAGTTATAGCAATATGTCAACAGGAAGCTGCCAGAAATCCAGGCTGTATTAAAAGAGGGCATGAGGCAAGGTATATCAATGCTGATTTCAGATGGACCTTGGCTGAAAACAGAGGATACAAGGAAAATGTTTACTTATGTACTATTGACTATGCAGAGGATTTTACTGTGTATCATAACAAACTTTGGGTAGCATATGAATACATATGAGAACAATGGGAATTCCCGTACATTTAATTGTGCTCCTGTGGTACCTGTACATAAAGCAACAGGAAGTGGTTCGAATAGAACAAGGGGATAGTGCGTGGTTTAAAATCAGGAGAGTGTGTGTTGTGGTTATATCCTTTCACCATATGTGTTAGACAGGGTTCTCTAGAGAAACAAAACCAGGACATTTATGATTTGATAGATAGATAGAACACGAAGGAATATAACAGCTAATTAGTCCACATAGCAGTACAGAGGACTCAGTTTAACTCACTTCCATGCAACAGTAAATATGGCAGTACAGCCAGGCAGCAAACTGCAGAACTAGGTAAGGCAGCCACACACTGGTCTGATCACCAGAGAGCAACTGAGAGATAGGTGTGGCTTGCTGAGCCATTTATCTCTTTGCCCACGAATCAAACTGCGAACTTATTAATCCCACATGTTCTTATTGGCCAGGTTGGCACTATAAACCTACCTATCTATCACACTATACTTATTCAAATAATCTGAGAAGCTGCTCTGTATGAGGAAGTTGAGGCATCTGAATTGGAGGAAGAATCATTAACAACCTGTGTTATGCAGATGACCCAATCTTGCTGGCTGAAAGTCAATAGGCCTTGAAGTACTTAATGATAAAGCTCATATAAATTAGTCTTCAACACTAAGAATACAAATGTCTTCTCAACTTGACAAATATAAACCCACAACATCATTACAAATAGAGAAACGTAGCTAAACTCTATTTTACTTGGACCCACAATCAATACTCACAGAAGCAGCAGTCAATAAATCAACGTATTTCATTGGAAAAATCTGTTGTAAAAGACCTCTTTAAAATGTGAAAGAGCAAATGTTTTACTCTGGGGATTAGCAAGTTATGCCTGCTTTTAGCCTTGTTATTTTTAATCACCTTAGATGCATGTGAAAGGAGTCTTAATTTCAGTGTCTGGTATGGGTTGAATGACTCACAGCAAGGTTGGTGGTTCAACCCACTTGCTGCTCCACAGAAGAAAGAGGAAGCTATTTGACCCTGTAAAGATTTACAGCCTTGGAAACCCTATATGGTCACTATGAATAACAATAGACTTGATGGTAATGTTTGGCATATGCATGTGAAAGATGGACCATAATTAAGGAAGACTGAAGAAAATATGATGCCTTTAAAATATGATGTTGCAAATAATATTGAATATACCACGAATGCCCAGCAGAACAAAGAGGTCTGTCCCAGAAGAAGTACAGCCAGAATGTGTTTTAGAAGTGAGGATGGTAAAACTTCATTTCATATACTTTGAACATGGTATCAGGAGAAATTAGTCCCTAGAAAAGGACAAAATACTTGGTAGAGCATCATCAAAAAACAGGTAATCCCGGAATGAGATGGATCAACACAGTGGCTGTAACAATAGGCTAAAATATGACCATTGTGAGGATGTCACAGGACTAGAAAGGCTTTTATTCTATTGTGCATAGGGTCACTATAAGTGGCAGTGCGTGAGTTTTTGTTGATTAACAACACTGGGATATGAGCAATGTCCCCATGGCATATGCTAAACTGTCACCATGCTGGACACAGTTGATCTTTGTGGCTTTAGAGGGTAATTATTTGGAGGGTTATGATTCCACTGAATTTTTTTCTGTGTATTCAAACTATTCCATCCTAAGATTCCAGAGATCTATCCAAACCAAGCTCACTGCCATTGAATCAATGATAACTCATATCGACCCTACAGGACATGGGTAAAATTGTACCTGTGAGGTTCTGAGACTGTACCTCTTTACAGAGTAGAATCCCATCTTTCTCCCGAAGAACAGCCGGTGATTTCAAAATACCGACCGTGCAATTAGCAGCCCAATGTGTAACCAAGACCTATTCAGGGAAGCTAGAGGGAGAGCATGAAAATAAATGAGTAGTTGAGGTGGTTGGATGCACATCCATCCCTTTGTTCTACTCTCTATGACTTTTTCTGAGTTCATTCAAAATGTAAATTAAGACACAAAATAGAATTCTACCCAACCCTGCTATATGCCTAAACAGTATCCATTTTCTCATTCTTACTACTAATAGAAGCTCAATTTTGTTTAGGGTGATAATGTACCTACTTAAATCGCTCACTCCTAGGCTGCCTTGCAGCTATGCATAAGCATTTGACCCAGTTTGGGCCAAATATGTGTAGGTGAAAGATACTGAGTAGGACTCCCAAGAAAGTTTTTGTTGTTGTTTAAGGCAAAACACTTGTCTGGCATAACCCATTTCATTTTTGTCCTTGGCTCTTCTGCTGTCATGCTCCCTAGTCAGAATATTGAAAGATGGGAGAGTCACATAGGTTACATGAGTTTGGCAGACCAAAAAGCATGCATTCTCCTATATCCAAGATGAGTCCCTGAGCAAATACGCCAGACCTAGGCTACCTATTTCAAGACTTACTATTGTATAAGACAAACCCCTGTGTGGTGCAAAGGGTTAACACAATTCACTGCTAAGCCAAAGATGCCTTGGAAGAAAAACCTGGCAATCTACATTTAAAAATTCAGCCCTTGAAAACTTCATGGAGCACAGTTCTACCCTGAATCATATGGGGTAACTGTAAATCAGAATCAATTCAGTGGCAACTGGTTTGGTATTTTTGGTGTTAATATAAGAAAAATGAAGCTTTTGTGATTAGACCACTAGAGTCGGTTTGTTTTTTTTCCCATGTAGCCAGATACAATTTGGACTGATAGAGAAATAATTAAAAGAATGTAGAGTTAAGTAAGCGTAATGATTATGGAACTAATAATTTAGCAATGGGCTGCTAACCACAAGGTCAGTAGTTCAAATGCACCAGTCACTCAGGGGGAGAAAAGTGAAGCTCTCTGCTTCTGTAAAGATTTACAGTCTTGGAAGCCCTATATGGGGTTGCTATAAGTTGTAATCAACTTGATAGCATTGTATTTGTTTGAGTTTGGTGACTAGTATGTAAGCTTTGAGGGGGTAGTAATAGATACTTTGAATACTATTCTTAGTACTATAAGTATTATGTCTTTTGCAAATGGGTAAACAAACAAAAGCGATATTCATTTTGTGTTTTCTGTAGTTTGCCTTATTCTTCCAAGAAGATTGCTCAAGTGTTAAGACCCAGTCTTCTCAGGCATACTTGAATAAAAGAATAACTGATAGACACAGACTTGAACCCTTGCCTGTGTGATCATTGGTGTGTCACTGTTTTTCAATCCATTTCTCATCTGTGAACTGGGGATTACACACGTAGGCCACAGGGTTCTTTTGGAGATTCAGAGTAATATGTGTGTCTTTGATTGAGTGCCCGTGCATGCCGAGCTTATTCCTCAGGCCTGGGTGCAGGGAGGCTATTTGAGATCTGATGGCAGGGAGTGGGAATAGGAAAGCGGACGCAAGACTGAGTTAGGGGGAGAAGCAATCACAATGGGAACGGGGTGTTGAGGCTTTTAATGTAGGATACAGGGTCTTGATTCCCCCAGGACTTCTGAGCAACATGGGTTCTGTCCTAGAATTGTCTACCAGAAACAGGAGGCTGGGCTCTTCTTCGCCTGTAGTGGTGTTGAGCATTCCTCCTAGTAAGGTGACCTCTCCTACCTTCCTGGGTTTGGCTTTCCATGCCTTTGAAAAGGCTTCGGGGCAGAAGGACATGGAGAGCTGCGTGCTGCACAGTTGTGATAAGACACCATTTCAGCAGGAGCCTGCACTTACATAGAGCCGTTCGCCACTGCTATGATGGATATCAGGAGGAGCCCTGGAAGTGCAGTGGTTACAAGTTGGTTTGCTAACTTCAAGGTCAGCAGTTCAAAACTACTAGCTCCAAGGAAAAAAGATGGGGTTTTCTACTCCAATAAAGAGTTGTAGTGTTTGAAACTCGCAGGGGGCAATTGTACACTGCCCCACAGGATCGCTATGAGTCGGTATTGACTGGAAGGCAGTGAGATGGTGTCTGAGATGGGTCAAAGGAATGTGGCATGGCAACCCTAAGAATCTGCTACAGAACCAGAAAGTGCCTGGGATAGATGAGTTTATTGTGCTTGGCCTTTTAAAACCATCAAACGGGCAACATTTAGAAAGTCAAACATACCAAGTGTCATTGGAGATCCGGGGAAAGCAGAGAAACACTGCTAATGATGCAGGTTTGCTGCACAGCAATCTGGCAGAGCTTAGTGAAAGTCCATTGAATGGAGCCTAGGACCTAGTGAGCCCCTCCTGGGCGTACAACCAAAGAAGCGCAGTCACTGAGTTGACTTTCATTCCTCGTGACCCTATCAAACAAAGCTGAATGGTCCCATGATGTTTTCAAGGCTTCTATTGGGAAGTAGACAGCCATGCCTTTATCCCACAGTGTGTGGAAGACGGCTTCAAACTACTGACCTTTGGGTTAGCAGCCTAGCACTTATTATCTCCCCCATCAAAGCTCTCTCCTGGATGTATAAAAACAAACAAAACCCCAGTTGATTCTTCCTCATTAGCAACCCTACAAGGCACAGTAGAATTGCTGCTTTAGGTTAACAAAACTAAATTTTTACGACAGCAGACAGCCTCTCTTTGCTCCATGGAATAGCTGGTGGTTGGAACTGCTCACCTTGGGGTTAGCAGCCCAACACATAATTCCTGGGTATATAGGCCAAGCTATTTATCCAATTCAAAGGGCCCTTGGGACATTTTTACAAGAAGGGTCACCACACTGATACCTGCAGTAGAGAAGAGTTGGAGCCGAATTGGATGCCAATCAACAGACAACTGAAGAAGGAAACAAAAGAAAGATGATGATTGCTCATGACCAAGTGGCACGCAGCAGCACATACAATTGATATGCAGCATGGCAATAACTCTTAAGGACATTGCAAGGAGTTGAAAAGGTCAAAAACGGAATGAGATTTATATTGCAGTACCATTCATGGAAGCTGAAAGCCCATTCACCAAGCAGGATGGTCTAGTGCACATGGCTGTATGCCTATAAGGACACACACACACCAAGCACCCAGCAGGGGGTATTAATCTGAAGAGGGGAATGGAAGTGATGTGAATGTGGAAAAGGAGGGACAAAACACAAGCAGGGCCTGACATTGATCAGGGTTCACAGTGTGCTATAAAGTAGGCACGATTAATCACTTCCCTGTACCAGAAGACTGAGCTAGATTTTTAAAGCAAATCGAGTGCCTGGAACACAATGGTTGTTAGTTGCTGTTGAGTCAGCCTCCATTCCAACTCACTGTGACAACCAGCTCCCAGTGACTCCATGGGCAATATTCTCCCTGGTCCTGCACCATCTCTTTGGTTGTGCATCAGATTGTGATTCACAGGGGTTTTCGTTAACTGGTTTTCAGAAGAAGAAAGCCACGCTCTTCTTCATCGCTCATCTTAGTCTGGACACATCACAGAAACAGGTTCAGTCTCAAAGCCACACCCAACCAAGCTTCCCCATTTCAGTGTCATAGCAACACAGAATCAGTTCAGTACCTCAGCAATAACCAAGCATCCCCCTGACAAATGAGTGTTGGATGCACATGAGTTTCACTGTCTTGGACTCAAACCCAGATCTCCCACATGAAAAAGGAGAATTCTACAACTGAACCACCAATTTACCCTCAGAATATAATATGTATCCAGTAAATGGTTATTAAGAATGTGGCTGCCAGGAAAATCCAGCAATTTCCTGCCAAGGCTTAACACTAATATCTTCCCCCACACACTAGAAGGCTGCAGAGGAATGACTTTCTCCATGCCAGCCCTGGTATCTAGACAAGGGACCCTAACACTGAGCCACTGAGCCCCAGCAGGCTGGGGAGCAATGTCAAATTGGATGAGGGACAATCCTGGTTGAGTTAATTTCCCTAAGCTCGCAGGGCAGTTTAGCATGTCCACAGCTGTGTTCAGAATAGCCATGCGATTACCACCGAGAGAAATTCTACATGATTTCACACCCCATGCTAGTCGTTGCAGCCATCGTTGAGTACAGTTCATGCTCATCACTATCTAGAACTCACGGTGACGCTGTGGGTGAGCCATTGGGCAGGTAACCTCAAGGTTGGCAGTTCAAAGGCACCAGTTGTTCACTGAGAGGAAGGTGAGATGATCTGCTCCTGTAAAGATTTAGCCTGAGGAATTTTATATAGGGTCACAGTGAGTCAGGATCAACTCAATGGTGTTGGTTTGGTTTATTAGACCTACTATCAGATCATATTTAATGTTTTTATTAACATGTATATTTGCCACAAATCCAATGTCTTTTATTTTTATCACTGCAGTTCAATACAATTTGTGCCTTTGTGATTCTGTATTTCATTGGAGGTATTTGGAAATATTATTCTGGGCAGTGGGCAGGTGTTCCATAGCCTTTCCTAAATGCCAAAAGGATCCATGGGGTTGCAATGGTTAAGACCCTCTAATAGAGTTTATCAAAGAGCCCTGGAGGCACAATGGTTAAGTGCTCAGCTGCTATCCAAAAGGTTGAAGGTTTGAACCCACCAGTGGCTCTGTTCTTGGAAGAAAAACCAGGCAACTCATTCTTGTAAAGATTACAGCATAGAAAAGCCTAGAGCAGTGGTTCTCAAACTTCCTAATGCCACAACCCTTTCATACAGTTCCTCATGTTGTGGTGACCTCCACAACCATAAAAATATTCTCATTGCTACTTCATAACTGTAATTTTGTTATAGTCACACTGTGCAAGGGTCCCACAGGTGGAGAACCATTGGTCTAGAGAGCTCTGCACTGATGCATTGAGTCACTATGAGTTGGACTGGACTAGAAGGTTCCTAACAAAAACACCAACAATCATTTTTTACCATACCTTGTTAACTCAAAAAGATTAATAAGCAATTTCACAAATGAGGACATCCAGTTGCCTCTCCAAACTGGACAAGCATGAGTTAATGGTGACCTTGACCCCACGGTGTCCTCCAGTTGGTGCCATGCTGCCTTTATTCCCTCTGCCTCTCAGTTCTGTGGAGAAGAAGGGGAAAGGGAGGGAAAGAAAAAGAAAGAAATGAAAACATAATTTTCCCAGCTTCTTCACAACACTGAATTGAACTTTACTTTTAATAAAAGTATTATGAAATGGAAATGGTGCTTTCACTATTTTGCTTTTAGGTGATATTCAGAGACATGGTGCTGGTAATTATTTGAGCCGGGGAGGTTAGTGTGCAGACTTTCTGAACATGGTTGAGCCAGCATGCCCCCTTCCAGGCCTAGCATTTCCCTGGACTATGAGAAGTTATAGACAGTCTACCCTCTTCTTCCTCTGACTTCGCTGCAAACCATGGACACACTGGTTCTGACTTGACCTGGCTCCAGTACAGAAAAAAATATCCTCCTTGCATAATTGTAGTGCTTGCATTGGAAGGCACCCAGAGACAAATCTCTCATCTGGTGGCATAATGGGTTATGTGTTGGGCTATTAACTGCAAGGTCAGCAGTTGGAATTCACCAGTCGCTCCTTTGGAGAAAGATGAGGCTTTCTTCTCCCATAAAGAGTTATAGCCTTAGATGAGTATAAAAACTCAAAATGCATTGGCAGAGATTCCACAGAGAATAAGCCTCCATTAAATCCCCTGGGACCATTCACCAAGGATGGGATTAAACCCTGCTCACCATCAGTACATCAGAAAGTGTATTGTTGCAGATATGATTAGGTTAAAAATTAACATCTTATCATTTGTCTTTACTCTTAACACGTTTTTCATTTGTTCTTGTTTTAATATTCTGCTTTCCTTTTTATTGAAAAAAGTAACTAATGTCACTAAACAAGTAGAGAATTTGTTAAATGAGAATCTAATTGGTTATGTAAACTTTCACTGTAAACATAACACAATTTTATTTTTACAAAGAGTTATAGCCTTGGAAACCCAGGAGGCCGGAGTATTTTCTCTCGATAGGATTGTTATGCACCCAATGGCAATGAGTGTTGTTGTATTTTGTTTCTTTATTGTTTCTGTAGCTATGGTGGGGTATAGGGGTTATGTGTTGGGCTGCTAAACGCAATGTCTGAAATGGCAAATTTGAAATCCCCAGCCACTCCAAGGGAGAAAGATGAGGCTTTCTACTCCCCTAAAGAGTTCCAGTCTCAGAGCAGCCAGTCCACAAAGAGAACAACATGGCTGGCCCCACTATGAGACATGATGCCCCTCAGTGACCAAGGGTGATACAGGGGACAGCACTGGAGACACAGTGTGCGAATTGCACCTAACCTGATTCCACCACACCGAGGCAAAGTGTGGTGGAGTGCAGTGGAACAGCAAGGGAATGGAGGGGCAAGGTCCCCAGGGAATGCTGAAAGTGGACTTTGGGGCCAGGTTGTGGTGCCTCAACAGACTGGATTGGAAAACACTCCTAAGGTCCAACAAATGATCCTTGAACTAACTATAAGCTTTTCTTTCTTGATGTGTTTTGTTTTGTTCTTTGTCAGTGGTTTGTTTTTGTTGTTTTGTTGTCTGGTTGTATACTGTTGCTCTGTTTTCCTCTGTCTTGTTTTCATGCATGTTAGTGTCTCCACAGGTCTGTCTCAATAAGACAGGCTGGATGAACTATCTGGAGCAAAAACAACAGGACCAACAGTTCCGGAGGCACGTGGGATAGGGGAAGGTGTGGGGGGGTAAGGAAGTGGTGTTAACAAACACAGGGACAAGGGAACAACATGGGACTCAAAATGGTAGCGAGGGGGAAGTGGCAGGCATGGTAGGGAATGATCAAGGGTAAGATTACGTAAAGAAGAGGTATAGCTGTAACCCAGGTTGGGACGAAGCATGGTAGTGGGACAGGAGGAAAGTCAAGGGAGATGGAGGAGAGAGCTAGGAGTCAAAGTGCATTTATAGAGGTCTAGACAAAGACATGTACATGCAAATATATATATATATATATATATATATATATATATATATATATATATATATATATATATATATATATATATAGTGAATGAAGGGGGAAGTGCAGAGTGGAGACCCAAAGCCCATTTGCTGGCCACTGGAGATCCCCTCACAAAGGGGTTTAGGAGAGGAGATGGGTCAGTCAGGGTGCGATGTAGTACTGATGAAAAACACAGCTTTTCTCTAGATCCTGGATGCTTCCTCCCCACAACTACCATGATCCGTATTCTGCCTTGCAGGACTGGATAGGGCAGAGGTTGTACACTGGTACATATAGGAGCTGGAGGCATAGGGAATCCAGGGTGGATGATACCTTCAGGACCAGGAGTGTGAGGGGTGATACTGGGAGAGTAGAGGGTGAGTGGGTTGGAAACGGGGAACAGATTACAAGGATCCACATGTAACCTCCTCCCTGGGAGACAGATGGCAGAGAAGGGGTGGAGGGAGACTCCGGATAGGGCAAGATATGACAAAATAACAATCTGTGGATTATCAAGGGCTCATGATGGAGTGGGAAGCGGGGAGGGAGGTTAAAAAAAAAGAGGACCTGATGCAAAGGGCTTAAGTGGAGAGAAAATGCTTTGAGAGTGATTAGGGCAAAGAATGTACGGATATGCTTTATACAATTGATGTATGTATATGTATGGATTGTAATAAGAGTTGTATGAGCCCCTAATAAAATGTTTTAAAAAAAAGAGTTCCAGTCTCAGAAACTCACAGGTGCAGTTCTACCCCATCCTATAGAGTTGCCATGAGTCGGCATCAACTGGATGGCAGGAAGGACACATAACGATTCAGACCTGGGCTTAGTTTGGGTTATCACTGAAGCAGACCCTGGCCAAAGACTTAAAGGCAATGAGCTTATTTAGGAAACTCTGAGCATGCAGGTAATGATGTGGGGTTGTGAGCCAGTGGAGGGAAGGCCACCGATAACAAATACATTGTGAATCCAATTACAAACCTGGGAACCTGCTGCTTAATCACTTAGGAAGTCTCCAGGGGTAGGGTGTAGCACACGCCTCTCAGAGTTTTGCCATCCAAGGAGTGAGGGGCCTGGTCAGGGCTGTTCCCAGGGGCATATGTTCCTCAGCACATTCAGCCAGCATCAGCAAAGGGACCTTCAGAGCTGGCCCTCGGTGACTGAGGCGCGTACACGGAATCAGGAATTTGGGAGTGAAGAGAAGGAGCACCGGGAGTGTCTGCTACAGATTGGAGACTGGAAAGTCAACTCGTTGCTCCTCAAGGGGACAGGCGCTCCCCTCTCTGGATCTCACTTTTAACATCGATACACAAAGGTCGATTCTGTGAGGGTCACAGACTGGGGACTCCCATAGCCAAATGAGGACCTGTGTGGACTCTGGTTGGCCTGCTTATTCACTGCCATCTAGAAGATTCCAACTCACCGTGACCCTGTAAGACCGAGCAGAACTGCCCCTGTGGGTTTCCGAGGTTGAAATTCTATATGGACTAGAAAGTCTCATCTCTGCACAACCCCCACCCTATCCCCCACCCCCCGCTCCCCAGTGTGACTGGTGGTTTCAAACTACTGACCTTCTAGTTAGCTGCCCAACACAGAACCCACTGTGCCACCAGGGCTCTTTGGCCTACCTGGCTTCTATCCAATGTTATTGAATCGCCTTTGAAAAATCAGGAGCTTTTTAAGAAAACAGGAATTTTGACTTTCTCTAGAAAAATCGATCTGGCATCACTGGAACCTAAACTAGAGGATCCACAATTCCACGTGGCTCTGGGAATCTCAACATTTCTTCCTCCTGCTCAAAGTAAAATGGTTTAAGGGGACCTTTCACAGCTGGTGGGCTGGTCTCCTTTCTAGAAAGTTGCCTCTGTAAAGAAAATGCATCTTTCTTCCCTTTTACCTAGTTGGGGGTGGTGAGGGTAGCAGGAGCCATTGGGTTAAGAAAAAACAGTCGAGGTAGCTTCAGTTGCCCTGCCAGGGCTTTAGAGTCCAAGCCTTTTTTGCTCCACCTGACTGGCCTGCTGTTTCCAGGGCAGCCCCACCATCTGTTCCCAGATGCAGGGAGGGAGCCCACTTTCCTTCATCACACCTGCCCCAAACTCAGGCCCAGAACTACTGTCTAAACACAGAACAACTTTTGTCTGTGGCCAAATGTGGGACCCCAAATTTCTTCCCTCTTTCCCAATACTCCTTCAGTGACTTGATGACCTGGGCCAGGCTGAGATGAATTAGCTTGCTCCTCATAGCTGGCTGCTGGGTTCCAGTCAACTCCCAGAGGCCACTGGCTGTGCCCATCAGTAGAAGTGGGAGTTGAGAACCCTCAGCTCTTGGCTGAGCAGCTCTGTCAGTCTGTAGCTGTTGACTGTAGCTGCTTCTGACAGCCAGTCTAGCTGGTGCTTTAAGTCATTTCAGTCGCTCCACCTCAGCTGTGATTAGTCTAGTCTCTGTAGCCTCAGAGGGAGGGGAAAACCAAACACCTCAATTACTTTGAATCAGAGTGGGTTATCCTCTTTTAAAAGGCAGAAAGTCTGAATTGGAGGATATTTTGGGGGGTCTCTTTTATGCATTTCACATTTACAAAATAAGAACTAACAGTATTTGTTCCAGTAAGTGGATCAGAACCAACTAAGGGCCCCTCCTCCCACCAGGCCACGTCTCACTAAGAATAGAGGTCCATCACTTGTCTGGCATTTTGTGGTACTGTGGTGACTTTTCTTTTGTGTGATACTGGGAGCTATGTGATTGGCATTTCATATACCAGCAGGGTCACCCAAAGAGCTTCCAGACAAAGAACAGACAATGAAGAAGGAATTGGCTGCCCGCATGGGAAGAATGAGCCATTGAAAACCCTATGGATAGCAGCAACACTGTCAGTTACTAGACCCCCCATGAACAACAGAAGAACATTGTCAGAACGTGTGCCAGATGATGAGCTCTTCAACTTGGAAAGTATTCAAAATACGGCTGAGGAAGAGGAAGAGCTGGCTTTTCATAGGCAAGTCGACCATAATGATGCAAATCGAGTATAGCTATCAGAACCTTCATTTGCTGATGGGGCACAACTCAAAATGAGGAGAAACAGTTCAAATCGTCATTAATAATTGAAACTTGGGATGTATGAAATATGAATCTAGGGACATTGGAAGTCATTAAAAATGAAATGGAATACATAAAGATTGATATTGTAAGCATTAGTTAGCTGAAATGGACTGATATTGACCATTTTGAAACAGAAAATCTTATGGTTTACTCTGCTGGAAATGACACAATCAAGAGAAACAACATTGCATTCATCATCAAAAGGACATTTTAAGATCTATTTTAATGTACAATGCTATCTTTGATAGGATGCTATGTAGCCCCCTTCAAGGAGAACCAATCAATACAACTATTGTTCAAATTTATGCACCAACCACCCAAAGCTGGTGACACAGAAATTGAATAATTCTACCACCATATTCAGTCCCAAATTTGTCAGACTTGCTATCAAAATGCTATTGGAATGCAAAAGTTGAAAACAAAGAGGAAGGATCAGTAGTTGAAAAATATGGTCTTGGTGATAGAAACCAAGCTGGAGATCGCATGACAGAGTTTGCAAGACCAATAAATTGCTGATAGCATATACTATGTTTTCCAACTTCTGTTCTTTCCTCTTTGGTTCCTACATTTGCACTCCAATCACCAATAATTACCAATTTATCTTGATTGTATGTTAGAATTTTGCATGATTAATGATTTCTTCAAACATATGATCAACAACAAAAAAGGTGACCATAAATGTGGACTTCTCCAGATGGAATACACAGAAATCAAATTGACTACACCTGTGGGAAGAGACAATAAAAGAAGCTCAATATCAGCAACTGAAACCAGTCCAGGGGCTGATTGTGGAACAGATCAGCAATTGTTCATATGTGAGCTCAAGTTGAAGTTAAAGAAAATGCAAACAAGTACACGAGAGTCAATATACAACCTTGATAATAACCCACCAAATTTTGAGAACATCTCTGAATAAAGCACAGTGTCATTTAAAAAAAAAAGGAAAGAAAAGATACAAGTGCATGTCAGAAGAGACTCTGAAACTTACTCTTAATCAGAGAGTAGCTAAGGCAAATGGAAGAAATGATGAAGTAAAGAGCTAAAAAGAAAATTTCAAAGGACAACTCGAGAATACAAAGTAAAATATTATCACAAAATGTGCAAAGGCCTAGAGTTAGAAAACCAAAACAGATCATATTCAGCATATCTTAAACTGAAAGAACTGAAGAAAAATGTCAAGTCTCGAGGTGCAATATTAAAAAATTCTATGGGAAAAATATTGAATGATGAAGGAAACATCTGAGGAAGATGGAAACAATATGGAGTCACTGTATCAAAAAGAATAGACCAACATTCAACCATTTCAGGAGGTAACATATGAGCAAGAACCAATGGTCAGGAAAGAAGAAATCCAAGATGCATGGAAAGCACTAGCCCAAAACAAGATGCCAGGAATTTCTGGGATATCTATTGAAATGTTTCCACAAGCCGATAAAGCACTGGCAGCACTCACTCATCTATGTCAGGAAATTTGGAATACAGCTACTTGGCTAACGGACTGGAAGAGATCCATATGTGTATACATAACAAAGAAGGGAGACAAACGGAATGGTCGAATTATGTACCCCTATCATTGGCATCACATGTGAGTCAAATTGCACTGAAGCTAATACAACAACAGTTGCATTAATTCATTGACAGAAAGTTACCATATTCAGCATTCAAGAGCCATCGTGGCACAGTGGTTACAGGTTGGATTGCAAACCCCAAGGTCAGCAGTTCAAAACCACCAGTCACTCCGTGGGAGAAAGGCAAGGTTTTCTATTCCCATAATGAGTTACAGTCTCAGAAACTCACAGGGGCAGTTAGTTCTACCCTATACTATAGGGTCAGGATGAGTTGTCATCAACTACAAGGCAGTGAGTTTGGTTTCCCAGAGATTTAAGCCAGATTCAGAAGAGGATGTGGAACAAAGGATATCAGATATCAGATGGATCTTGCCTGAAAGCAGTGAATACCCCAAAGATGTTTACTTATGTTTTATTAACACCCAAGGTATCTGACTGTGTGGATCATAACAAAACATGGATAGTTTTGAGAAGGGAATTCCAGAACACTTTGTCTTGCTCATGTGAAACTTGTACATGGATTAAGAAGCAGTAGCAAAAATAGAACAAGGGTAGATTGCATGGTTTAAGAATCAAGAAAGGTGTGCATCCAGGTTACACCCACTTATTATACTTTTTCAATCTGTATGGTGAGCAAATAATCAGAGAAGCCAAATTATATGAAGAAGAACACAGAATCAGATTTGGAGGAAATATTATTAACAACCTGCTATATGCAGACGACACAGTTTGGCTTGCTGACAAGGATGGGGGACTTGAAGCACTTGCTGGTGAAGATCAAGGATTGCAGACTTCAATGTGGGATACAACTCAACACAAAGAAAACCAAAGTCCTCACAACTGAACCAATAGGTAACATGATGATAAATCGAGAAAAACTTGAAGTTGTCAGGGATTTTGTCTTGTCTGGATCCACAAGCAATGCTCCTGGAAGCAGCAGTCAAGAGATGAAAAGATACATTGCACTGGGTAGATCTGCTGCATAAGAGCTCTTTAGAATGTTGAAAAGTTAGGATGTTACTTTAAGCAGGAAGTGCACCTGATCCAAACCATGGTATTTTCATTTGCCTCATCTGCATGTGAAAAGCTTGCCATTGAGTGAAGAAGACCCAGGTAAACTATGAATTTGAACCATGGTACTGGCAAAGAATATTGACAGTACCATGGACTGCCAAAAGAACAAACAAAATCTGTCTTGGAAGTACGGCCAGAATTCCCATTAGAAGTAAGGATGGTGAGACTTTGGACATGTTGTCAGTGGAGACCAGTCCCTGGAGAGGCATCATGCTTAGAAAAATGGAAGGGCTGTGAAAAAAGGGTGAAGGCCCTTGAAGAGCTGGATTGACACAGTGACTACAACAAGAGGACTGAGCATAGGAACACTTGGGTGGATGGAGGAGGAGCTGTTATTGTTACATTCTGCTGTGAATAGGTTTGCCATGGACCAGAACCAACTGGATGGCAAACTAACAACAACAACAACAACAACAACAACAGGGAGAGACATTAAAAAGCCAAACTCACTGCCATTGAGTTGACCTTGATTCAGAGCAACCCGTGAGTTTCCCGAGAGTGTAACTTTTCACAGGAGGGGAAAGCCTGTTTAACCTACTACTTAGCAGCCCAGCCCATCACCAGGGCTCCACAAGGATAGAGAGAAGCACTGTTAGGGCTGGATAGGGCAGAGGCTGTATACTGGTACATATGAGGGCTGGAGGTACAGGGAATCCAGGGTGGACGATACCTTCAGGACCAAGGGTGTGAGGGGCGATGCTGGGAGAGTGGAGGGTGAGTGGGTTGGAAAAGGGGAACTGATTACAAGGATCCACATGTGACCTCTTCCCTGGGAGAGGGACAGCAGAGAACCGGGGAAGGGAGACTCCGGATAGGGCAAGATATGACAAAATAACGATGTATAAATTACCAAGGGCACATGAGGGAGGGGGGAAGGGGAGGGAGGGTGAAAAAAAGAGGACCTGATGCAAAGGGCTTAAGTGGAGAGTAAATGCTTTGAGAATGATTGGGGTAGGGAATGTATGGATGTGCTTTATACAATTGAAGTATGAATATGGGTGGATTGTGATAAGAGTTGTATGAGTCCCTATTAAAATGTAAGAAAAAAAAAGAGGAGAAAAAAAAGATTAGGGCAAAGACTGTACAGATGTGCTTTATACAATTGATGTATGTATATGTATGAACTGTGAAAAGAGTTGTATGAGCCCCTAATAAATTGTTTAAAAAAATGATCCTCAATTCTATCTGAATCCTTGCCAGGGCTGCAAGTTGCCTTAATAAACACAAGCAAAAAATGTACCTCTGGCAGCAGACCGCTCAGGTTCAAATCCAGGCTCTCTAACTTATTGACTATGTGACCTTGGACCTCTCTGTGCTTCCAAAGACTCACTTTCCAAAAGGGAAGTCATAAGCCAACTTTTCTTATTCCTCACTGGGTTGCTTTGAAGATGAAATGAGACATCTGTCTAAAAATGCTTCTGACCATCCCTTGGTTCTCAGAGCTCCACAAATGCTATGGATTATTGTTTTAAGATTATGAATGCTTTTTTTCCAAGGGTAGTGCAAAGATTAACATCAGTGCTACTTCTCTCTGACAAAATATAAATCCAAATTTCTAAATAGCAGGGTCTGAACGGATGCGCTGTTAACAGCATCTTGCTTTTCTCCCATCACTTGTCACAGTAAATCTGACAAGAAATGCTGGGCTAGGGCCTGCAGCCAAGCCCCTCACTGGCAGAGTGCAGGACCTCAGGTTGTTGGCAGGCCAAGGGGCATCACAATGGCAAGAGGAGACTCCACAAAGGGCCCCTGATTCCTCCCCCACGCCCCCCTTCCCCACGTTCAGGGTGAAACGTCAAAATACAATTTTTTTTGTCACCTGGTGAAATAATGAGCCCCCATTCCCATTGCCTTGGTATCATCAGAGTGCAACAGCCACGTGGGGTAATCGCTGTCTCCGTGTTAATGCTGCTCAGTTCAAACATTTTCACAGGCCCTGGCGAAATGAAACCCGTGCTTTCTACCTAGGTGGAGTTTGAGGCGATTCAGCCCATTTGCTTCTGCTGAAGAGGCTACCTCAGAAAAACAGGAAATAAAAACATAGAGGGTGCCATTGACATTAGGTTTCTCGTTTTCTTCCTTTCTTCCCTACCTTCCTTTCTTCTTCTTGCCCTTCTCTTTCTCTTTTCTTCCTTCCCTCCCTTTGCTCACGTCTTCCTGCCTGCCTTCACCTTCCATCTTCCCTCCCGCACTCCTCCATTTCTTCTTCGCTCTTCTCTCCCCACCTTTCTCCTTTCCTTCCCTGCCTTTTCCCTTCAGCCTCCCAGTCTCCCTCCTTCACTCTCTCCCTTTCCTCCTTCCTTTCCCCACCTTGTTTTCATCCAGTGATTTGTACTCCTTTCTTCCTCTCATCCCACCCCTCCCCGTTGCTGGAGAAACATCAGTTCCTTGTGGCGCTGGTTTTTTGGCGCCAGACCCTGTTCTTTGGGTGTTCACAAGTCTGCGTCCTATGTGCAAACATAAGACAGACATATGATCAGGGTTGGACAGAAGATGGGATTTGACAGGTGTTCTGCACCCGAAATCTCCAGGAGGCAAAGGTAAAGTCAGGCTCCTGCCTTTAAGGTTATATCTCCCATTGTAACTGCATCCCACAGAGGCTCCTGCCTCCTGGCCACCTGAGGTCTGCTGCCTGCCTTCCTCTAGCTCCTGGGGAATTGGGGCAGCAGTGGCAAGAACAACAAAAATCCCCAGGAGTTGACAAGAAGGGAGGCTGCCTTGCTCAAGAGACGGCCCCCTCACCCACCTGCATGTTGTTGAGATGCAGGTTCTCATCCCTGTGGCTGGGCAAGAAACGCCCCCTCCCCAAACACAGTGGCTTCAAACAAGGACCATCATCGTGTGGTTGCTGGGAGGCCACTGGGTCGTGCTTGGAGTCTCCCATGAGTTGGCAGTCACATGGGAGCTGGGGCAGGGGCCTCTGGTGACTCCAGTACCTACACGTGCACTCAGAGGGCTGGCAGCTGAAGCTGGCCATTAGCTGGGTGCTTAGCTGGGTTGTTGTTTGGAGTGTCTCCACGTGGCCTTTCCAGGTGGCTCAGGCTTCTTTCAGCATAGTGTCTGGGTGCTGAGAAGTGTCCTGAGAGGTAGCACGTGGAGGCTGGACATTCTGAGGGTGAGCACTCAAGAAGAAGACTTTGAAGGGATTTTTCAGAAGCTGTGAAGCACTTTGGGGGAGGGAAGGGGGTTGCCCAAACTAGATGTCACAGTGTCATCTTCTCCATAATCTATTGGTCACAGAGGTCATGAAACATCCCAATTTAAGGGGAAAGGGCATAGACTCTACCTTCCTATAGGTAGCCTGTCAAGGAATTTGGGGGTCACATACGAAGGCTGGGAGACCCTGAGTGGCACAAATTGTTAAGGACTCAACGTATCAAGTGGTGGGCAGTTGCACCCCTCAGAAGAAATAAATAATGGCCTGCTTCTAGAAGCCCACAGGCTTGAGAATCCTGTGATGTGTAGTTTCTCCCTGGCACCCAGGGGGTCCTCGGGAGCCAGAACCAACATAACAGCAACGGGTTGGGTTTTTGTTGGTTTTGTTTGGGCTAATATTAAAACGACTAGTATGAAATTATATATGTATTGTGTTTAACTCTCAGGACTCTGATTATGCTGAAGTTGAACAAAACCGTCTGCCTCTTCTATGAACGCCAGCCGATGGAGGCAAAGGGTGAGGGTCTAGAGGAAGAATGAATGTCACATTCCCATCCTTATGTTTCAGTTGTCCTTAAAGGGCACAGGGGACAAACCAGATGTCTTTGATATGATTTTAGCCTAATGATGTGCTAGTATGATGATGAGCAGCCAGAAAATGGTTTTAACTAATGTGATCCAATATTTGAAAAGTTGACGATTTCACATCGAATTTTATATTCTCAGCATCTCAGTTACAAACAGAAAATCAGGCCTTAAAATCCTTGCATTTACCCAAGGCAACAACCGTCTGGAGCTAGAATTTGAATGTCCCCCGTGGATGAGCTGCCACGTGCCTGTTAACCACAGTCCCCATCCATCCCTATTGCCCCCAACACAGAGGTTGGCTACTAGTATCCTTTATCTATATGGCTAAATAGGTTAGTTGGTTTGGATTGGGTTGCTATTTTTTCCTGTTTTGTTTTTGTTTACTTTTGATTTTGGGGGGGGCTAGGAAATGGTGTGTATTTTGGTACCATGTCTTCCAAAGTGAGAAAATAAAACCCAGTAAGCCTAGAAGGTCAAACAGTCCAGATTAATGATGAAAGGTGGAGCCTTGTTGGTGAAGTAGATTATGAGTTGGACTTCTAACTGCAAGATCAGAAGTTCGAAACTCCCCTCCCCACCCCCACTCCCCAAGAGAAAGATGAGATTTTCTACTCCTGTAAAGATTTACAGCCTTGGAAACCCTCAGGGGCAGTTCTATACTCTGTCCAAAGGGTTGCTATATGTCAGAATTGATTCCAGGGTAGTGAGGTTTTCTTGATTGATATAAATAATTTTTGGTGAGTATTGAAAAAAACAGTCAATATTATTTTTAATACACATCAAAGAAGGTCCACATTAATTGTTCACACAACCTTGCCACCTTCTTTCTTTATTCCCTTGCCTCTCACTCTCCTTTCTTCCTCCCTATGGTCTTTTATCTCATTCTTTTTCTTTCAAGGTTTAGCCTAGGAGTGGGAAAGTCTGAGTAATTCTTAACCAAAAGACTAAATTGGTTTTATTGTTGGTGTTATTACTTGGGTTAAATTTTTTTCTTTTCTCTTCTTCTATTGGTTTGTGTCATGTAACCCAGAAAATGGGGAAACATTTGGAACATTTAAACACTAACCTTTCTCAGTAGACTACAATCATTAAAAGCAACAGAGATAAATACTCCTATAATAACAATAACATACAAGGATAGCTAGAGAGATAAATAGATAGATAGAAAAACCACAAAATCTGAGCAGTTGTGGGAAGGAGAATGGGACTAGCCCCATGAATAAATATAGGTTTGCCAGAGAATAGTTTTATATACATATTAGCATATACTACAAATATGTCCATGAATATAATAGTACATCCAGGAGGCATAGTTATGAAAATGTCTTAGGTATAACAAAACCCCTTGAGGGAGCGTGTCCTAAATATGGGGGATCAGGAACATAGCTCTGAGAGACCTCAAAATCAATTCGTACAAACTAGCTCACAAAGACAATGTTCTGTATCCATCAGGGAAGTGACTGGGGTCTTCAAAAGCTAGTGAGTAGCAAACTAAAAGTCGGTTCTTGTGTGTGTGTGTGTGTGTGTGTGTGTGTGTGTGTGTGTGTGTGTGTGTGTGTGAAAAAAGACACCAAGTAAGACACTCTCCAGAGATTCTACCAGGGTGTGTGTGTGTGTCTGTGTGTGTGTGTGTTTGTGTAAAAAGACACGAAGTCCGAAGCCCTCTAGAGATTCTTCAAGGGTGTGTGTATGTGTGTGTGTTTGTGTAAAAAAGACACAAAGTTCGAAGCCCTCCATAGATTCTGCAAGGTGTATGTGTGTGTGTGTGTGTGTGTGTGCATGTAAAATCACACGAAGTCAGAAGCCCACTATTGATTCTGCAAGGGTGTGTGTGTGTATGTGTGTGTTGTGTTTGTAATAATTACACCAAGTTAGAAGCACTCCAGAGATTCTGCAAGAGAGTGTGTGTGTGTATGTTTGTGTGTGTGAAAACGATACAAAGTCATAAACCGTCTGGAGATTCTGCAAGGGTGTGTGTGTGTGTGTGTGTGTGTGTGTGTGTGTGTATGTGTGTATGTGTGTCAAAAGGACAAGAAGACAGAAGCCCTCTAGAGATTCTGCAAGGGTGAGTGTATTGTGTTAAAAGGACACGAAGTCAGAAGCCCTCTAGGTTTTCTGGAAAGGTATGAGTGTGAGAGTGAGGGAGTGTGTGTGTGTAATAAGGACATGAAGTCAGAAGCCCTCCAGAGATTCTTCAAGGGTGTGTGTATGTGTAAAAAGGACACAAAGTTCGAAGCCCTTCAGAGATTCTGCAAGGGTGTATGTGTGTGGGTGTGAGTGTGTGCGTGTAAAAATCAAACGTAATCAGAAACCCACTATTGATTCTGCAAGGGTGTGTGTGTGTGTGTGTGTGCGTTGTGTTTGTAATAATTACACCAAGTTAGAAGCCCTCCAGGGATTCTGCAAGAGAGAGTGTGTGTATGTGTGTGTGTATGTGTGTGTGTGTGTGTGTGTGTGTGTGTGTGTGTGAAAATGACACGAAGTCATAAACCGTCTGGAGATTCTGCAAGGTTGTGTGTGTGTGTGTATGTGTGTATGTGTGTCAAAAGGATACGAAGTCAGAAGCCCTCTAGAGATTCTGCAAGGGTGAGTGTATTGTGTTAAAAGGACACGAAGTCAGAAGCCCTCTAGGTTTTCTGGAAAGGTATGAGTGTGAGAGTGAGGGAGTGTGTGTGTGTAATAAGGACACGAAATAAGAAGCCCTCCAGAGATTCTACAAGTATGTGTGTGTGTGTGTGTGTGTGTGTTTAAAAAGGACACGAAGTCAGAAGTACTGCAGAGATTTTGCAAGAAAGTGGCTTTAGGTTGTGTGTGTGTGTGTGTAAAAAGGACATGAATTCAGAATCCTTATAGAGATTCTACAAGGGTGTATGTGTGCATGTGTGTGTGTGTGTGTAAAAAGAACACCAAGTCAGAAGCACTCTAGAGATCCTGCAAGCGTGTGTGTGTGTGTGTGTGTGTGTGTGTGTAAAGAGGACACGAAGTCAGAAGCACTCCAGAGATTGTGCAAAGGTGCTTGTGTGTGTGTGTGTATGCCTATGTAAAAAGATATGAAGTCAGAAGGCTTCCAAAGATTCTTCAAGGGTGTGAGTGTGTGTGCGTGTGTGTGTAAAAATGAAAAGAATTCAGAAACCCTCTAGAGATTCTGCAAGGGTGTGTGTGTGTGTGTGTGTGTGTGTATAAAAAGGACATGAAGTCAGAAGCCCTCCATAGATACTAAAAGGTTGTGTGTGTGTGTGTGGTTTTGTTTGTTTAAAAAGGACAGGAATTCAGAAACTCTCTAGAGTTTCTGCAAGGGTGTGTGTGTGTGTTTGTGTGTATCTGTGTAAAAAGGACCCGAAATCAGAAGCCCTCTGGAGATTCTGCAACGGTGTGTGTGTGTGTGTTTAAAAAGGACAAAAATCAGAAGCCATCCAGAAATTCTGCAAGGATGCATCTATGTGTGTGTGTGTGTGTGTGTGTGTGTGTGCGTAAAAAGGACACGAAGTCAGAAGCCCTCCAGAGATTCTGCAAGAGTGTGTGTGTGTAACAAGGACATGACGTCAGAAGTCCTCAAGAGATTCTGCAAAGGTTTGTCTGTGTGTGTGTGTGTGTGTGTGTGTGTGTGTGTGTGTGTGTAAAAAGGACCCGAAATCAGAAGCCCTGTTTGTGAGCCCTGGCTCTGTTCCATAGTGGTCCTTATCTCTCAAATTTGGACTCCCAGATACATGAGGGTGTCATGGTTCTGTGTTGGGGTTCTAACGGCAAGGACAGCAGCTAGGCCCCACCAGGCACTCCAAAGGAGAAAGATGACACTTTCTGGTCCCCTAGATAGTTCGTATCGGAAACCCACAGGGGCGGTTTTGTTGTGTTCTGTGGGGTCACTGTGAGTCAGAATCGACTCAGTGACAGTGAATGTGGTTGAGTGTTTGAACACCTTCCTTTCATCCTCTGTGCAGGCAGCTCTGTTTTAGAGGAGTTAGGCCAGTCCCATGTATTAGACTCTCCTTCAGAGCAACTGGGCAGGTGTGTGTCTGCGTGTTTCTAAGGTCATCTTGTTTTTCTCATTCAAGGAATGTGGAGAGCAGCGGTCTTCAAATCGGTTTAAAGAGAGAAAGGGGATAAAAAAGAGAACAAAGAAAAAGAGGGTGAAAAAGGATTGGAGGGGAGGGGCTCTTAGGAGAAGAGGGTGTTGCTCAGGCTTCTAAGGCTGTCAATCAGCCTGGTAGCCAGCTGTGAGCTTACCTGGTGTACCTTCAAGATCCCAGAATCCCTAGTTGACAGTGGAATTTGCATTGCGAACTGGCTCATTGAGCCAAGCCGGAGGCCTCTGTCTGCAGCAGAGACCAAGCCCTGTGCGGCACCTCCTGTTCCCATCTGCAAGCAGTGGGGTCCAGATGCAGGTCCTGCGGTCTGCTTCCTGTTGTAAAAGGCAGGGTTGGGACAAGTAGCCTTCTACTGAGTCTCTCCCCCATCTACCCAGTCGACCCCCTTACCTGGGGGAGCAGGTTCCAGGCTTGCTGTGGCCAGCTAATAGCAATTAGTAGGCATAGCGCTAATGAAGAGAGGGGACAGCTGGGCAGAGGGCCTATACCTGCTGAGCGCCATGGTCCCTGAGACACGAGAGCTGTTGGCTCCCAGCTCCTTGTCCCTGACTCTTACCTGCCTCCCTCTCTCGAGTTCACTCTTGAATTTCAATCTCCTTCCAATCTCACCCAGCCTTGCTGCCTGACTGGAGAGGGAGCCTGGAGGCTGTTAGAATGGCGCTGCTCAGGCTCTTTGGGCTAAAGAGTCTGACGTGGGCCAGCAACTCCATGAAGTTCCCTCCCTCAGGCAGTTTTCTGCCCCTCCATCCCACTTAGTCTCCCTGCAGGCCTGGCCCTGGGCCCTGACCTTCCACTTGCTTCCTCATCCAACATGTGGTGGGCTAGCTCTTGCCAAGTACACACATGGGTGCAGACATGAGAGATCCCACTCTCTCCTGGAAACCAGGTCTGTAAACAAGGGCACAGCTGAGGCCTGTTCTTACCCAAATCATGTGCATCCTTCTCTCTGCCCTCTGCCCTGGGGTAGGGACAAGAGCTCTGGGAATACCGGCCACCCAATCGCTATGGGGCATGTCCCGACAGTGCTAGTGTACAGAGCACTGGGCAAGCAGGTCTCCCTACAGGACCTTGCGCCATGTGGGGCTACAGAAGGGGAGAAAGAAGAGTGCTGTCAGCAGCCAGCTGCACTCTGGCAACGTGGGGTCCTCTGGGCTGGGCCGCTGAGGTGGGGTGCTAAGTCTGTGCTCCCCTCTCCCTCTCCCTCTCCCTCTCCCCAGGTGTGTGGTTGTGCTCTTCAACCCCCAGAAACACAAGCAGCACCACATCCTCAACAGCTCCAGATAAATGGGCTCAGGGGCTTTGGGGAGTGCCACCTTTCCCCAGGGACGGCCAGAGGGGTGCCACCTGCTTCTCTGTGGCATTGGGCCCTGTTGGGCCCCAGGCATGGGAGGGAAGCAGCACAGGGACAGCGGGTTTGCTGCCCTTGTTTTGAGAGGGGACTGTGAGAGGCCAGACCTGGGCCAGGCTGCCAGTGCCCCTCTTGAGCCTGCCCGATTCCTTTCAGGAAAACCATCACTGCCCTTGCCTTCTCTCCTGATGGCAAGTACCTGGTCACCGGTGAGATGAGTGAGGAAGGAAGCTCAGGCACTGCAGAGGGGGGGGCCTGGCCTTAGCAGAGAGTGACAGCCTGCAGCCCGCATAGGACTGGTGCCAATTTTGACTTTCTCTACTGGTGTCCACTTTGGGTGTTTGGTCTGCCCTAGAGCAGTGTTCTTAGGCTGTAGCCTGCATCAGAAGTGCCATGGTCACCCCTTAGTACAGACTGCTGGCTCTGGGGTTCTGCAGGTCTGGGGTGGCTCTCTTCAGTTTGCAATGCTAACAAGTAGTTCCCAGTGAGGCTGAAGCTGCCAATTTGGGAACCACATTTTGGAAAACACCTCCTTAAAACATTCCTTATCCCTGGAGTCCCCCTGCTGGTCACAGTGTGGAACAGGACTGCCCTCCCATAGACTTGCCCTGTGAGGCTGTGAGAGCAAACCGCAGGAGTGGTGGTTCTTGCCCATCCAAATCACGCCAGGAGCCCGTCCCTGAGAGTCCCTGTTCCCCAACACTGATCACATTCCCTCCGGGGGTGTCCTTGATTCATGTGCAGGCGCATTAGGTTAGGTGTCCTTCATTTATGTGCAGGCTCTTGTCCAGTGGCTGGGAGGGCCAGGCCTCCGTGGATGGGGAGGGAGCTGGCTGCCTCTGGCCTTTACTTCGGGGTCTTCGGTCCCTGCAGAGTGGACACATGCCTGCTGTGCGGGTATGGGATGTGTCGGAGCGCAGCCAGGTGGTGGAGCTTCAGGAGCATAAGTATGGCGTGGCATGTGTGGCCTTCTCACCCAGCGCCAAGTACATTTTCTCAGTGGGCTACCAGCATGACATGATCGTCAATGTCTGGGCCTGGAAGGTGAGTGGGCTGCTGGCCTCAGGACAGGCGGGGCCGGGAGGGGAGCCAAAAAATTGCTGACCGGTGGCCTTAACTTCTGCCTGCTGGCCTCAGTCCCTTTCTAGAGAACTCTGAGCAGAAAGGAGCAACTGGGTATCTAGGATGCTGAAGAAGGGGCAGAAGGAGAGGTCCAGTTCACAGCTTGTCTAACCTCCTTCAGTGTGTAAGTTTCTTTTCCCTCAGCTCCTAGAAGCAGAGCCTTGATTTCCCTTGACTTTCTCTCCAGAAAAACATTGTAGTGGCTTCCAACAAGGTGTCCAGTCGGGTGACAGCAGTATCCTTCTCTGAGGACTGCAGCTACTTTGTCACTGCAGGCAACCGGCACATCAAATTCTGGTACCTCGATGACAGCAAGACCTCAAAGGTGAGGCAGCAAGTAGCCACTAGGGTGGGATCTGCTCAGATCTGTTCCACCTGCGCCCCCTTCTGCATGCTCAAAAGCCCCTTGGAAGTCTCAGCTGGGCCAAGTGCTATGTCAATATGCAAGGGAAGCCTTCTCCCTCTCTCCCCAGGGCCTACTTTCCAGGGGATAGCCTGCAGGGTGGGTGGGTGGCACCTGTGGTGGGTCTCCACAGGTGAATGCCACTGTGCCCCTGCTGGGCCGCTCTGGGCTGCTGGGGGAACCTGCTGAACAACCTGTTCACTGAAGTAGCCTGTGTCCGCGGGAAGAAGACTGACAGCACTTTCTGTATCACATCCTCAGGGCAGCTGTGTGAGTTCAGTGACCGGAGACTGTTCGACAAGTGGGTGGAGCTGAGGGTAAGTGAATGCTTTGTCGGCACCCTCCTGTCTGTCACCTCCGGGCTCCGGGACACCTGAGTCTGCATGCACGCTGGGGGAGGCCCCAGGCGGAGGAAGGTGTTTGGAAACCTCACTGCTCGCTCATGCTCTCTGTCTCTGCCTCTTCCTCTGCTTTCCTCTTCTGCTCAGCACACAGACAGCATCACAGTAAGTGTGCTGGCCCTGTCCACTGCCTCTGCTGCCTTTCTCTTGGCCGGCCTTTTCTGGGTGTGTCTTTGCCCAAACCTCAGGTGCCTTATAAGGCTTGCTGACTCCTTCCCCCTAATTGCACGGGGCTGTGAGCCCTCTGGCCAGCTGCTGTTAGAGGGAGGGGCATTGAGGGGCTCCAGCCAGGGCAGCTGGCCTGCCTTGCGCTTGTCCTTGCCTCTTGGCTCATGGCTGTTGAGGTGTCGGGTGAAGGAGTGGGCAGACGCCCTTGCTGACTGGGGCTTCTGTGCTCACAGACCACAGTGGCCCACTGCATCTCGGTGAGCCAGGACTACATCTTCTGTGGCTGTGCTGACGGCACCGTGCACCTTTTCAACCCCTCCAACCTGCACTTCCTCAGCACGCTGCCCCGGCCCCATGCCCTGGGGACAGACATTGCCAGCATCACAGAGGCCAGGTGAGCGGTGTTGGTAGGCCCCTGAGTCCTGTCAGAGCCGCACTCTGTGCCAGGCCATCCCTGGCATGCTGCAAGGAGAGGAGGGCACACATAGACCTCTGGGAAGACCCTTGCAGTCAAGCACAGGTGGGTCTTTTAGCATTTGTTGCTCACTGTGGGCAACCGTGGTAATCTGAGTCTGCAGTGTGGTAATGCATTGTCCTGTAAAGACCACAGCTAGGACAGACGGGCAGTTCCTTAGGGTTTCTGAGAGAGACTGGAAACCTGACAGAGCAGGCCTTTCTCCCTCAGGGTGGTACTGGGTAGCAGCTGCGGTAGGAGGGTCTTATTGTAGCCTCGGGCCTTGGGTTGGGTGATTGCAGGAAGTGAAGTTTTGCTCTGGTTTCAGTGCTGTCAGGAAGCGGGGCAGTTCTGCAGTTGGGTATATTAATTTCTCTTTCAGGCCAGGAGGGGGCTAAATCTGCAATTGGCAGGAAATGATATATGACCATGATTGTGGTTTGCACAGTGCCCTTCCTTGTCCTCTGATGTGAGTCTAGAAGGGCCTGACATCTGCTTGGCTGCATCACGGCCACACACTGTCCCCGCCTGACGTTGGGGGCTATGAAATAGCTTGTGTTCTTTTGGAGAGCCCCATGGCAAGGAATGCCAGGCCAGCCGCTGCGTTCTTTCTCCAGTGACTGCTGGCCAACCTGCTGCTCCTCCCTTTAGTGCACGATTTCATTAGCGCTCACTCACCAGTTTGCCCTGTCTGCCCAGGACACCCCGCTCCCCTCTTTCCTCAGTTGCCTTTTCGCTGGAGTGGCCAATGCGAAGTATCGGGACACCATAGCCTTGACCTTTGATCCTGCAAATCAGTGGCTGTCTTGTGTATACAATGACCATAGTACTTATGTCTGGGATGTGAAGGACCCCAAGAAAGTGGGCAAGGTGTATTCAGCTCTGTATCATTCCTCCTGCGTCTGGAGTGTAGAGGTACGTGGGCCAGGTCTGCTGAGACTGACCGTGTTTCCTGGGCTACCATTAGGAGCTGGGGTTCCTCAAGTGTGGAATTTGTTTCCTCCAGCACCCTAGCTCCCCCAGCAGTGCCCCTGGGTCCCTTCGTATCTGTTAATTGGCTCTGAGGATGCGAGGGGATATTAGTGCTGACTCATCTCAGACGTTTTTCAGTATGCCCCTGTGCAGTCTTAGCTTGGCCTCTTTGGACATGTTCCTGAACTTGACCAAACCTTAGTTTCTGCAATTATGAAATGACATACCTGATGCATTTGATTTTTACGAAAAGGAGACAATGTAAGTGGGAGATTTAGAATGCCTAGTACTTACTAGGTGCTTGGTTAATGTATATTCCTTTACTTGTTAAAGACAAGAGCTAATCATTATGACTTGCTTGCTATGGGATAAGCCTGGGGCTAAGTCTTGACCAGCCTTTTCTCTACTCTCATTCCGTCCCATCTCTGTGGGCAGGCAAGGTCTGACCCGGGTCCCTCTGGTCCTTGTGCTCCTCCAGGTGTACCTTGAGGTGAAGGACAGTCAACAGGCCTGCCTGCCCCCGAGCTCCTTTATCACCTGCTCTTCTGACAGCACCATCCGCCTGTGGAATACAGAGAGCTTTGGCGTGCATGGCTCCACCCTGCACCAAAACATCCTCAGCCACGTGAGCCTGGTGCCCCCACACCACAGTCTCAGGATCTGGGTCTCCAGACCAGACTGTTCCAGATGTTGTTTGGCCAAACTCTGACAAGGATGTCCTCTTGGCCCGCATTTCTCTCCCTGACAGGTGTCCTGTGTCAGGCCTTCCTCACCCACCTCTTCTCCTGACCTGTTTCACTAGTACCTCATTAAGATCATCTATATGGATGGGAACATGCTGGCCCTGCTGGACACCGAGCTGCCTGGGGGAGACAAAGCCGATGGGTCCCTGATGGACCCCCATGTGGGCATCCGCTCTATGTGCATCAGCCCCAACGGGCAGCATCTAGCATCAGAGGACCCTATGGGCACGCTCAGGTAAGGCCATTTGTGGAGTGCAACCCGTTGCCTCCAGGGGACAGGATGGGGGAACTTTAGGCCCCCAAGGAGAGAGGTTCAGGAGGGTTTAGCTGAAAAGGGTTGGGGACAAAATTTATTACCTTCAAGGGAAAGATACTAACTTGACAATGAAGAAACGGCAAAACCCACCCTTAGCCAAGTCATTAAGGTTAACTTCCCGTGGCAGCAGCATGAATCTGGTGAGAGGGTACACTGAGAGGCTTCAAAATGTTCCCAGAAAATCTTATGACTCTTAAGAACTCCCAATAAAATGTTGAACAACAACAACCAACGTTGATGGAAAGTTTCTTTTAGTTCTGTTTTTCCATGCAGCCTCCTCCTAGCATTGTGTCTGGTATTCTTGACCCAAATGTATAAGGAACTTAGGATAGTCATGAGGAAAAATCAGGCAAACTTCATTTGAGGTACACCTGCCAGAGTAACATATCATACTCTCCCAGGTGTCACGGTAGGAAAGACAAGCAAAGACTGAAAGCCGTTCTAGACTGGGACAGATGACACCCATGTGCCGTGGGGGCTCCTAGGATCCTGGAGCAGAAGGACATTCATGGGATAAACAAACTCATTGGCATTGGGTTGATTCCAACTCAGAGCAACCCCCGCTGGTGACATTTAAATAAAGTCTAATAATGTTGTACCAGTGTGACCTCCGTGGTCCTTATCACTGTGTACTGTAGTACATAAAACATTAATACGAAGGGAGACCAGGTGAGAGAGTTGAATGCGACATATCTGGACTCATTTTTCTAAGTCTAAAGGTTCAACCCAAAAGGTAAAGTAAAACAGCTCTTGATGGAGAGGAAAAGGTGGAAGGGGGTGGGTGATGATTCTTTCCCCCGCTGCCTGGCACTGAACGGCCTCTCCTTTCTTCTCATTTTGCAGGGTCCATGAATTGCAGTCCCTGAGTGAAATGCTGAAGGAGGAGGCCCATGAGTCAGAGATTCTGTGCCTGGAGTACTCGAAGCCAGACACAGGTACCTGGCCCTGGCCTAGAATGGCCTTGAGTGAGCCCCTCCAGTCTGGCCAGAGCCACTGATACTTGTCCTGCCTCTTGACTATGGGGCTGATCGTTCTTTTGGCTACCAAAAGAGTTAGTGATCCTTCTTGATGTCTCTGAAGGCTTTGGGGAGGACTGCATCTCAACTCTGCCCGACTCCATGGCTCATGTGGCTTAAGGATGTGGGGCTCAGTTTCTCTGGGTGCTCTTTGCTGGGCACTCATCAGCTGACGGAGTTCATCCCATCCCAGGTCTGAAGCTGCTGGCCTCAGCGAGCCGGGACCGGCTGATCCATGTGCTAGACGCAGGGCGGGAGTATAGCCTGCAGCAGACGCTGGACGAGCACTCCTCCTCCATCACCGCTGTCAAGTTCGCAGGTGTGGGCAGAGCACTTAGACACACTCTGCCACCTACCACCCCTGCCACCTGCCTGCCACGCCCAACACTCCATAGATTCTGAAAGGGTGTGTGTATGTGTGTGTGTGTGTGTGTGTGTGTGTGTGTGTAAAAAAGTCATGAAGACAGAAGTCCTCCAGAGATTCTGCCAGTATGTGTGTGTGTTTGTAAAAAGGACACCAAGTACGAAGCTCTCAAGAGATTCTGCAAGGATTTATGTGTGTGTGTGTGTGTGTGTGTGTGTGCGGGTGTAATAAGGTCATGAAGTAAGAAGCCCTCCAGAGATTCTGCAAGGGTGTGTGTGTGTGTGTGTGTGTGTGTGTGTGTGTGTGTGTGTAAAAAGGACAGGAAGTCAGAAGCCCTCCAGAGATTCTGCAAGGGTGTGTGTGTGTGTGAATGTGTGTGTGAGTGTAAAAAGGACACGAAATCAGAAGACCTCCAGAGATTCTACAAGTGTGTGTGTGTGTGTGTGTGTAATAAGGACACGAAGTCAGAAGCCCTCCAGAGATTCTACAAGTGTATGTGTGTGTGTGTTTAAAAAAGGACACGAAGTCAGAAGGACTGCAGAGATTTTGTAAGAGAATGAGTTTTTCGTTGTGTGTGTGTGTGTGTGTGTGTGTGTGTAATAAGGACACGAAATCAGAAGCCCTCTAGAGATTCTTCAAGGGTGTGTGTATGTGTGTGTGTGTTTGTGTAAAAAGGACACAAAGTCAGAAGCCCTTCAGAGATTCTGCAAGGGTGTGTGTGTGTGTGTGTGTGTGTGTGTGTGTGTGTGTGTGTGTATAAAGGACACAAAGTCAGAAGCCCTTCAGAGATTCTGCAAGAGTGTGTGTGTGTGTGTGTGTTTGTGTGAAAACGACACGAAGTCATAAAACGTCTGGAGATTCTGCAAGGGTGTGTGTGTGTGTGTGTGTGTATGTGTGTGTGTGTCAAAAGGACAGGATGTCAAAAGCCCTCTAGAGATTCTGCAAGGGTGAGTGTGTTGTGTTAAAAGGACACGAAGTCAGAAGCCCTCGAGGTTTTCTGAAAAGGTATGAGTGTGAGAGTGAGGGAGTGTGTGTGTGTGTAATAAGGACACGAAATCGGAAGCAATCCAGAGATTCTACAAGTGAATGTGTGTTTGTGCCTGTGTGTGTGTGTGTGTGTGTGTGTGTGTTTTTAAAAAAGGACACGAAGTCAGAAGGACTACAGAGATTTTGTAAGAGAATGAGTTTGGGTTGTGAGTGTGTGTGTGTGTGTGTGTGTGTGTAATAAGGACACGAAATCAGAAGCCCTCTAGAGATTCTTCAAGGGTGTGTGTATGTGTGTGTGTTTGAGTAAAAAGGACACAAAGTCAGAAGCCCTTCAGAGATTCTGCAAGGATGTATGTGTGTTTGTGTGTGTGTGTGTGTGTGTGTGTGTGTGTAAAAAGGACACAAAGTCAGAAGCCCTCCAAGGATTCTGCAAGGGTGTATGTGTGTGTGTGTGTGCGTGTGTGTGTGTGTGTGTGTGTGTGTAAAAATCACACGAAATCAGAAGCCCACTATTGATTCTGCAAGGGTATGTACGTGTGCGTTGTGTTTGTAATAAGTACACCAAGTTAGAAGCCCTCCAGAGATTCTGCAAGTGTGTGTGTGTGTGTGTGTCTGTGTGTGTGAAAACGACACGAATCATAAAACGTCTAGAGATTCTGCAAGGGTGTGTGTGTGTGTGTATGTGTGTGTGTGTCAAAAGGACAGTATGTCAGAAGCCCTCTAGAGATTCTGCAAGGGTGAGTGTGTTGTGTTAAAAGGACACGAAGTCAGAAGCCCTCTAGGTTTTCTGGAAAGGTATGAGTGCGAGAGTGAGGGAGTGTGTGTGTGTGTGTGTGTGTATGTGTGTGTGTAATAAGGACACGAAATCAGAAGCCCTCCAGAGATTCTACAAGTGTATGTGTGTTTGTGTGTGTGTTTAAAAAATGACACGAAGTCAGAAGGACTGCAGAGATTTTGTAAGAGAATGAGTTTGGGGTGTGAGTGTGTGTGTGTGTGTGTGTGTGTGTGTGTGTGTGTGTAATAAGGACACGAAATCAGAAGCCCTCTAGAGATTCTTCAAGGGTGTGTGTATGTGTGTGTTTGTGTAAAAAGGACACAAAGTCAGAAGCCCTTCAGAGATTTTGCAAGGGTGTATGTGTGTGTGTGTGTGTGTGTGTGTGTGTAAAAATCACACGAAGTCAGAAGCCCACTATTGATTCTGCAAGGGTGTGTGCGTGTGTGTTGTGTTTGTAATAAGAACACCAAGTTAGAAGCCTTCCAGAGATTCTGCAAGAGTGTGTGTGTGTGTGTGTGTGTGTGTGTGTGTGTGTGTGTGTGTAAACAACACGAAGTTATAAACTGTCTGGAGATTCTGCAAGGGTGTGTGTGTATGTATGTGTGTGTGTGTGTGTGTGTCAAAAGAACAGGATGTCAGAAGCCTTCTAGAGATTCTGCAAGAGTGAGTGTGTTGTGTTAAAAGGACACGAAGTCAGAAGCCCTCTAGGTTTTCTGGAAAGGTATGAGTGTGAGAGTGAGGGAGTGTGTGTGTGTGTGTGTGTATGTGTGTGTGTAATAAGGACACGAAATCAGAAGCCCTCTAGAGATTCTACAAGTGCATGTGTGTGTGTGTGTATAAAAAGGACATGAAGTCAGAATCCTTGTAGAAATTCTGCAAGGGTGTATGTTTGTGTGTCTGTGTGTCTGTGTGTGTGTGTGTAAAAAGGACACCATGTCAGAAGCACTCTAGAGATCCTGCAAGGGTGTGTGTGTGTGTGTGTGTGTAAAAAGGACACGAAGTCAGAAGCACTCCAGAGATTCTGCAAAGGTGCTTGTTGTGTGTATGTGTGTGTAAAAAGTTATGAAGTCAGAAGGCCTCCAGCGATTCTTAAAGGGTGTGTGTGTGTGTGTGTGTGTGCGTGCGTGTGTTTGTGTAAAAAGGACACAAAGTCAGAAGCCCTCTAGAGATTCTGCAATGGTGAGTCTGTTTTTTTAAAAGGACATGAAGTTAGAAGTCATCCAGAGATTCGGCAAGGGTGTGTGTGTTTGTGTGTGTGTGTGTGTGTGTGTGTGTGTGTGTGTGTGTGTGTGTTTAAAAAGGAAAAAAGTCAGAAGCCATCCAGAAATTCGGCAAGGATGCATCTATGTGTGTAAAAAGGACAGGAAGTCAGAAGCCCTCTAGGAATTCTACAAAGGTATGAGTATCAGTGTGAGGACCAGGTGGTGCTTCAATCTCTTGTGTGTACTTTTGCTATGAGTCAGGAGCTCACTCAATGGTATCTAACAAGTTATTGTGAGATGACATAAGAGGACTTCGTGGAGGCCCTTCCAAGAGAGGGTTGGAAGATAGCATAGTAAGAGGCCTGGTCAGGAATGTGCTCATTGTGCTCATTGTTTCCATGCCCTTCTCCCAGAAGCCAATGCTCTAGGGAGGAAAGGCAGGCCCAGAGACAGGGAAGGGCTAGGGAAGAAGGAGCGATAGGAGAGCAATAGAAAAGACAGGTTACTCTCCCTCATTCCCAGTATAGCTCCTCAAAACTCAGGTAAAGCCTCTGATTCTGAGGCTGAGGCTTATAATAGGATCAGACTGAACATTTAATCCCTCAAGCTGCCTGGAAAGTGTGGGAGCTGATTAAGATGGCAAGAGATGAAGAAGGAAGGAATCTACTGGTTACAGATGTGAAAGCACCTGTTAGTGAAGCCTTCTCAGTTTCTTATTGCCTTATCAATGTCATCAGTCCACTAAATGTACTCACTTTCCAAACGCCTATTAACCAATTGTACATACCTTGAGTTCTTTCTAGGAGGCAATGTTAATATTCTCATTTCCGAGTTGAGGCCACAGAAGTTTGGACAATTTCTGGATGTTGTTGTTGCTGGCAGGTGCTCATCAAGTTGGTTCCAACTCATAGCAACCCCCGTGCATACCGGAAGGGAGCATGGCCCCGTCCTGTGTCCCCTTCTCTGGAGGGCACTTGCCTCAAATCTTTAAATTAAAAGCTTCATGTTTTGTCAAATGAAATCATTTCTTCAGTCAATCTCAGAAATCTTTATGTAAAAACGTTGGAAACGCCTTTCACTCAATGTCTAGGGAGGCTGAGTAAGGTGGGAGGGGCTCCAGGACAGATGGTGGGAATCACTCCTGCAGGTGGGTGGTAGGATGGCGAGGCCAGTCTGACTTGCCTCCCTGGTGACTGTCCTCAACCAGCAATGGGCAGCTGGACACATGGCATGAAGTGATCTCTGGTCTTCGTGGCGGTGGATGCCAGTAGACCGTCAGGTATGGGAGACCCATGAGAAAATAGGTTACTTTTCTCTTTCTCTCCAAGTTTCTCTGTGATCTCTCTATGCTGCCTGAGCCCGCATGCATACTGACAAAGGCAGACATGTGCACACACATGGCAAAGTAAATAGAGATGCCCACATTCACAGACGTATCCATCCACGTGCAAATAGGCACATATTTGCACATGCATGCCAAAGCAGACACAGACATCCATGAATGCACATGTATTCGTGCAAGCTGATTTTCATGGGGAAAAAAAGATCAGCTCTATCACTATCAAGTCCACTCCAACTGAAAGCAACTGTAGAGCACAGAGGAGAACTGCCCCATTGGGTTTCCAAAGCTGTCATCTTGTCAGACACAGTCAGCCACCACTTTCTCCTGCAGAGCAGCTGGGGTTTTCCAACTGCCGGCCTTTCACTTAGCAGCCGAGCACTTGCTGGTTTTCATAGGAGTCTGGAAATCAGTTTCATTGCCTGCTAGTCACACCTCCTCTGTGAGTTAGCACAGCCTGGTAAGCTTGGAAGGAGAAAAATCTTCCTTCCAGAGGTAGTTGAGTGGTTTTCCCCTGAGGAAATGGTTCAGAAGATTTCCTTCAAGAAATCAGAACACTCTTGAAGAGAAATTTCCTGCCAAAACATTTATTTGCTTGACAACGAGACAAATGAAGCAGCCCTCTGACTTCCCCCTTGGGTCCTCTTTCTCATCATGACTGCTCTGCTCAGCTACAAGGCTCCAGGTCCTGGGAGCAAGGGTGACCTTCTATTTGGAACCTAACACGGCTCCACTGTGAGTCAGGGAAAGACCTGGAACCTTGAGCATCCTGAAACGGGGCCTGCATAGCAATATCATCTGTCATCAGGCTCATCGTTTCTCTCATTTTTTGTAAGATCATTGAGCCCTTGGAGCCCTGAGAAGTTCTCTCAGCGGAAGCCATCCTCCTCCCATGAATCCAAGAGGGACTGCTTAAAGATTGTTGTCTTCTACTTACAGGAATACCAGCAACCAATTGCCATTGAGTCAACTCGGACTCACATAGAGCCCAAGTGTGTTAGAGAAGTCCGGTCCCTAGAATTTTCCATGGCTGAGGTGAGTTTTTTTCCAGAAGCATATCACCAGGCCCTTCTTGGAAGGCACCTCTGGGTGAACTCAAACCTTTAACCCATAGTTCGCAGCCTAGCTCATGAACAACACCATCCAAGGACGGTACAGTTCCTTGCAAATGGTCACCTGCAGTAGATGAACCAAGGTCAAGTAACTGCCTGAGAAACATCAACCAGAGGAAAGCAGAGTGAACCCCAGGGTTCTTGGGAAGAGGGCCAGAGAGGAAAAAGGAGAAAACAGCTTTCTTGGGACATCAGAAAGGAAAGGACTCCACTTAGTGGATGCCATAGAACAATCCCAAGCCAAGCATGGGTGAGAAACAGACCCCACCCAAACCCAGCGGGCTGGATTCTGTCGCCAAGTGTTGAACACCAGACATGGATATGACAGAGCCGCTAGTCGTCCGTGGAAAGAAACTGTTTGCCCATTGTCTGGTAGTTTTGCAGCATTTGAACAACCAGGCCTCTGCTGCCTCTTCTGGCCTGAAATATAATTGCAGCCATAACCACCCAGCGTTTCAATGGGTAGAACTCCCTGGGGAGGGCTAACTACCCAAATCATTTGGGAGATCATTTTAGAATTGTCCAGGAGATCTTTGGCTGTGTCTATTATATGAACTATGGTGTCTTTTTTTTTAAAAAAAAGAAACTTTTAATTGTAAGGTGGGTTAAGATTTACAGAGAAAATCAGCTTTGCACATAACAATTTATACTCGTTTTTTTATGTGACATTGATGACAATCTCCTGCAATGTAATATCACTCATGCCATTGAAACTCTGCTTCCTGTTTTCATTCACCCTTCTCCCCTAACCTTGCCTGCCTTTTGAATTTGGCCTTGGGCAAATACTGCCTATTAGCTTTTGAATGGTTGATGGTTCTGAGGAATGTGTGCTCCTCAGTGCTATGATTCATTTTGGTGTAGTTGTTCTTATCAGGTGCCATTGAGCCAGTTGCAACCCACATTGACCCTATGCCAAACAGAAAGAATCACTACCTAGCCCTGAATTATTCTCCTAATTGTTCCCAAGCTTGAGCCCCTTGTTTCAGTCACTGTCAATCCATCTCCTTAAGGGGCTTCCTCTCTTTCCCTGTCCCTCTACTTCACCTGGCATGATGTCCTTCTCCAGGGACTAGTCTCTCTTAATAACATGACCAAAGTATGTGAGAGGAAGTCTCACCATCCTTGCCTTTAAGGAGCCTTCTGGCCATACTTCTTCTAAGACAGATCTGTTTGTTCCCTTGGCAGTCCATGTTACTTTCAATATTCTTCACCAGCACCACAATTCAAACATATCAATTCTTCTTCAGCCTTCCTTATTCAATGTCTGACTTTCACATACTTATGAGGCAATTTAAATTACTATGGCTTGGGTAAGGTGCACCTTAGTCCTCAAAGTAACATCCTTGCTTTTTAGCACTCTACAGACGTATTGTGCACCAAATGTATCCATACGCAATGCATCATTTGATCTCATGATTGCAGCTTCCAAGAGCATTGATTATATACCTCATCAAGACAAAAATCCGTGACAACTTCAACAAATAACAACAAATAAAAAAACAACAAACTTCTCCATTTATCATGGTACCTATTGATCAAGTTGTGAGGATGTGTGTCTTCTTGACATTGAGTTGTAATCCATACTGAGGGCTGCAACCTTTGATTTTCATAAGGTTCACTTTATAAACCTGTCTATTTTTCAGGGGGTGGAATTCAGTTCCAGACCTGAAGGGTGATGAAGGACCATAGTAGTGGGGATCTCACTAGTCTATCTAACCAATAAACCTCATCTTTTATCATTATTATTACTATTGGTAGTAGTAGTATGACTTTCAGTTTTCTGACACATTACTCCCCACTCTATCTAGGATCATGTACCATGATCCCTTTCAGAGCAGCTGTTTGTGATAGGCAGGCACCTTTTAGTTCTTCTGACCTTAGCATCATAGAGGCTGAGGTACGCATAGTCCATTACTGATTTGGACTAATTGTTGCCAGGCATCTTGATTTTATTCACTGTTATTTGCTCCAGACAGGGTCCAATAGTTTATAGTGCCAGCCTAGCCGATAAACACAAGTAGGATTAATCGAAGGGCAGAGGGATAGATGGTTTCGTGAGCCTCGCCTTGCTTGTTCTGTGCCTCAATTTAAAGGGGTACACTACCTGTGGGATGCCTAGCTTGTGGACTGTGTCGCTGTAAGTTGAGGTCCATTTAATCCCACAGGATTGGTATGTTCATCTCTGGAGCTGGGGACCGACAGTTGGTGACAGTTGGTGACTTGCCTTGCTGTTTGCTGCCTGGGTATATATAGCCCAGCTCTCTCTACAGAAAGGGACTGGCAACTGGCGGCTCTCAAGCCTTAAAGGACTGCTAGTGTCTCACTGTTTTATAATTTCACTGTTAGTTTCTTGTGTTATCTATCTGTATATAATTTAGTGGTTCATTTCTTCTATTGTATATCTAGCTTTTTAATATATTTATATATAATTACTAGCAATATGGTTTTCTCTCTCTAGAGAACCCTGTCCAACACATAGGGTAAGACCAAGAACCGACTTTTAGTTTGCTACTCACTAGCTTTTGAAGACCCCAGTCACTTCCCTGATGGATACAGAACATTGTCTTTGTGAGCTAGTTTGTTCCAATTGATCTTGAGGTCTCTCAGAGCTATGTTCCTGATCCCCCATATTTAGGACACGCTCCCTCAAGGGGTTTTGTTATACCTAAGACATTTTCATAACTATGCCTCCTGGATGCACTATTATATTCATGAACATATTTGTAGTATATGCTAATATGTATATAGAACTATTCTCTGGCAAACCTATATTTATTCATGGGGCTAGTCCCATTCTCCTTCCCACAACTGCTCAGATTTTGTGGTTTTTCTATCTATCTATTTATCTCTCTAGCTATCCTTGTATGTTATTGTTATTATTGGAGTATTTATCTCTGTTGCCTTTAATGCTTGTAGTCTACTGAGAAAGGATAGTGTTTTGATGTTCCAAATGTTTCCTCATTTTCTGGGTTACATGACACAAACCAATAGAAGAAGAGAAAAGAAAAAAATTTAACCCAAGTAATAACACCAACAATAAAACCTATTTAGTCTTTTTTTTTTTTTGGAGAACTTTCTTTTATTCTTGCAGTTTTATACCAGGAATTCAACATTTAATAATCCATTTTCCACAATGAACCCTTAAATTGTACACTGACATCCTTTAACTCCTTAACTTATTTACCACTCTCCTTCAAGTCTGAAGAAAATTATTAATTCATTGAGTTCCACAGACAGCACAGTCCCACTGAGATGACATTGAGCCTGAACTCCTCCACTCATATCAGAATTAAGAACAGCCAGTATCAAACTGGCCCGAAACCTGATTGTGTTCTTGGCTCAGGATATCTATAGTAAATTTGTGAAGTCACACTAAAACAGAAAAATTAAGTAAGGGATGTATGTATTATAAAATTTTTTTCACAGTACAGTAAAAATTAACATTGAAAGTTTACCAAATTTTAACCATATAATCGGTGTTTTAGCCAATTAAAAAATTTTAAATGCTTGATTAACTGTGACTCAATTGCAAATAACTTCATGTAGGATCTTTTTTTTTCTTTTAAAGTTTGCCCAGCCTTTTAAAATGTTTACAGAATTAATATAACTTTTAAAACATCAAAATATGCTTGCTGTACATATTGCACTTTTCTGCTAGAACTGGGCTAGAGTCTTCCCTGGCAAGACACCAAAACTATTGAATAAAATATACTTTTAAATCAATAGGTACTTGATTATTTTCCCTGAAATCATCAACATCATTACCAAAATCTTCCAGGATTTTGTAAGATTTGATTCCTTAAATACAGCTTTAAAATTAAGTTAAAGAGGGAAAAAAGCCCTCAGATGTTTGACTTTTATTGTCCTTGTTCTGGTCCTTCAGTGACCAAAGAGGATTTAAAACAAATTGTGTTCATGTTTCCTGACTTAATAAAAAGCTACAAATCCAAATTTTAAAATTATATTATTCAACTTAAAAATTATACTAATCAAAGAGCTATAAATCTTGATATGTCTATGTCTGTCTATCTGCAGGTTCCTTAGAAACTTTCAAAATTTTTATAATTAAGAGGTTTTAATCAATGATGCAGTAAAATCAAACCAGGTAAGGAAAATTATTTTGCAAAAATAAATCACTTCCCAAAGTGCTTGACAGAAACCAACTATTCATTTTCATTTGTGTTCCATTGAAGACATTACTGAAATCTGTCCAATGGTTTATTTCCAAGTGGTCCACTATGAAAATCTTCGGAATGTTCTAAGACTGGCTGTAGCTAGAGTTCTGACTTCCATTTGGACCCTGCTCTCCTTCACTGTTTGGAGGTGGTTTTGGTTTGGGCATCTTACTAAGAATAGTTGCCATCTCTTTTCTCTCATCAAAATTCTTCCACTGTTCATAGAGTTTTAAAATGACCCTGATTATTTCCAAAATCTTTTCCATGTCCACAGAAAGCTCAGCAAACCATTGTCTGGCATCTTTCTGCTGTACAACACAGGCCACATGTAGGCAAGCTAAAGCTATCATGAAAGGAGGGTACAGTAGGCAAAGCTCCGTTCGATAGGTATCATTCACTATCCTCCATGCCAGGGGAAGCAACATGTCTTCTTGGCCCATGTCCTGCACATACTGGAGCAAAGGTCTATAAGGATGATACACTATCAAGCAACAATCCATTAGTTCTAAAAGATAAAATTCACATTCTAATACATGATTCATCCTATAAGGAAACTCCTTTGGAAAGGCATATGAAAATCTAGTTTTTAATACAGAAGTAGCAGCAGCAATCAACCTTGTATTTGAGACTACTCCAAATTCCTCTACTTTGGATGCCAAAAACACACAAGTAGGAGCCATTAATACGGGATCTATACTTTTCAGAGAATACCTGGCATAGAATCTCTTGAAATAGACTGTAGCAGTGGCAATAACTTGCTGTCTTAATTTAAGATGTTCAACTAATGCCTGAATAACATTTGTAAAAAATATTTGTAGTTTCCAATACTCTTCTTCTGAGAGAAATTTTAAGTCCTTTTGGCGCTCCTTCAGAAGGTCTTGTTTATCCAAAATCCATTGCAAATAGTGGGAGCTCTGCCAAAAGTTCCCTGCCATGGAACACAGCTTGTCCTGATGAAGAAGCACCAGCCTGCGGAGCGACCCGCGGAGCGACCATAGACCCAGCCCGCTCGGTACCCGAGCTCCGTGACTGCAACCAGCTCCACTCCGCTCCGCGGCGGCAACCCCAATTTAGTCTTTTGGTTAAGAATTACTCAGACTTCCCCACTCCTAGGCTAACCCTTGAAAGAAAAAGAATGAGATAAAAGACCATAGGGAGGAAGAAAGGAGAGTGAGAGGCAAGGGAATAAAGAAAGAAGGTGGCAGGGTTGTGTGAACAATTAATGTGGACCTTCTTTGATGTGTATTAAAAATAATATTGACTGGTTTTTTCAATACTCACCAAAAATTATTTATATCAATCAAGAAAACCTCACTACTCTGGAATCAATTATGACATATAGCAACCCTTTGGACAGAGTATAGAACTGCCCCTGTGGGTTTCCAAGGCTGTAAATCGTTACAGGAGTAGAAAATCTCATATTTCTCTTGGGGAGTGGGGGTGGGGTGGGGGGAGTTTCGAACTTCTGATCTTGCAGTTAGAAGTCCAACTCATAATCTACTTCACCAACAGGGCTCCTCCTTTCATCATTAATCTAGACTGTTTGACCTTCTTGGCTTACTGGGTTTTATTTTCTCGCTTTGGAAGATATGGTACCAAAATACACACCATTTCCTAGCCCCCCAAAAAATCAAAAGTAAGCACAAAAAAAAAAAAAGGAAAAACTAGCAACCCAATCCAAACCAACTAACCTATTTAGCCATATAGATAAAGGATACTAGTAGCCAACCTCTGTGTTGGGGGCAATAGGGATGGATGGGGACTGTGGTTAACAGGCACATGTCAGCTCATCCACAGGGGACATTCAAATTCTAGCTCCAGACTGTTGTTGCCTTGGGGAAATGCAAGGATTTTAAGGCCTGATTTTCTGTTTGTAACTGAGATGCTGAGAATATAAAATTCGATGTGAAATCGTCAACTTTTCAAATATTGGATCACATTAGTTAAAACCACTTTTCAGGCTGCTCATCATCATACTAGCACATCATTAGGCTAAAATCATATCAAAGACATCTGGTTTGTCCCCTGTGCCCTTTAAGGACAACTGAAACATAAGGACGGGAATGTGACATTCATTCTTCCTCTAGACCCTCACCCTTTGCCTCCATTGGCTGGCGTTCATAGAAGAGGCAGACGGTTTTGTTCAACTTCAGCATAATCAGAGTCCTGAGAGTTAAACACAATACATATATAATTTCATACTAGTCGTTTTAATATTAGCCCAAACAAAACCAACAAAAACCCAACCCGTTGCTGTTATGTTGGTTCTGGCTCCCGAGGACCCCCTAGGTGCCAGGGAGAAACTACACATCACAGGTTTCTCAAGCCTGTGGGCTTCTAGAAGCAGGCCATTATTTATTTCTTCTGAGGGGTGCAACTGCCCACCACTTGATACGTTGAGTTCTTAACCATTTGTGCCACCCAGGGTCTCCCAGTCTTCGTATGTGACCCCCAAATTCCTTGACAGGCTACCTATAGGAAGGTAGAGTCTATGCCCTTTCCCCTTAAATTGGGATGTTTCATGACCTCTGTGACCAATAGATTATGGAGAAGATGACACTGTGACATCTAGTTTGGGCAACACCCTTCCCTCCCCCAAAGTGCTTCACAGCTTCTGAAAAATCCCTTCAAAGTCTTCTTCTTGAGTGCTCACCCTCAGAATGTCCAGCCTCCACGTGCTACCTCTCAGAACACTTCTCTGCACCCGGACACTATGCTGAAAGAAGCCTGAGCCACCTGGAAAGGCCACGTGGAGACACTCCAACCAACAACCCAGCTAAGCACCCAGCTAATGGCCAGCTTCAGCTGCCAGCCCTCTGAGTGCACGTGTACGCACTGGAGTCACCAGAGGCCCCTGCCCCAGTTCCCATGTGACTGCCAACTCATGGGAGACTCCAAGCACGACCCAGTGGCCTCCCAGAAACCACAGGATGATGGTCCTTGTTTGAAGCCACTGCGTTTGGCCGAGGGGGCGTTTCTTGCCCAGCCACAGGGATGAGAACCTGCATCTCAACAACATGCAGGTGTGTGAGGGGGCCGTCTCTTGAGCAAGGCAGCCTCCCTTCTTGTCAACTCCTGGGGATTTTTGTTGTTCTTGCCACTGCTGCCCCAATTCCCCAGGAGCTAGAGGAAGGCAGGCAGCAGGCCTCAGGTGGCCAGGAGGCAGGAGCCTCTGTGGGATGCAGTTACAATGGGAGATATAACCTTAAAGGCAGGAGCCTGACTTTACCTTTGTCTCCTGGAGATTTGGGGTGCAGAACACCTGTCAAATCCCATCTTCTGTCCAACCCTGATCATATGTCTGTCTTATGTTTGCACACAGGACGCAGACTTGTGAGCACCCAAAGAACAGGGTCTGGCGCCAAAAAACCAGCGCCAAAAGGAACTGATGTTTCTCCAGCAATGGGGAGGGGTGGGATGAGAGGAAGAAAGGAGTACAAATCACTGGATGAAAACAAGGTGGGGAAAGGAAGGAGGAAAGGGAGAGAGTGAAGGAGGGAGACTGGGAGGCTGAAGGGAAAAGGCAGGGAAGGAAAGGAGAAAGGTGGGGGTGGGGAGAGAAGAGCGAAGAAGAAATGGAGGAGTGCGGGAGGGAAGATGGAAGGTGAAGGCAGGCAGGAAGACGTGAGCAAAGGGAGGGAAGGAAGAAAAGAGAAAGAGAAGGGCAAGAAGAAGAAAGGAAGGTAGGGAAGAAAGGAAGAAAACGAGAAACCTAATGTCAATGGCACCCTCTATGTTTTTATTTCCTGTTTTTCTGAGGTAGCCTCTTCAGCAGAAGCAAATGGGCTGAATCGCCTCAAACTCCACCTAGGTAGAAAGCACGGGTTTCATTTCGCCAGGGCCTGTGAAAATGTTTGAACTGAGCAGCATTAACACGGAGACAGCGATTACCCCACGTGGCTGTTGCACTCTGATGATACCAAGGCAATGGGAATGGGGGCTCATTATTTCACCAGGTGACAAAAAAAATTGTATTTTGACGTTTCACCCTGAACGTGGGGAAGGGGGGCGTGGGGGAGGAATCAGGGGCCCTTTGTGGAGTCTCCTCTTGCCATTGTGATGCCCCTTGGCCTGCCAACAACCTGAGGTCCTGCACTTTGCCAGTGAGGGGCTTGGCTGCAGGCCCTAGCCCAGCATTTCTTGTCAGATTTACTGTGACAAGTGATGGGAGAAAAGCAAGATGCTGTTAACAGCGCATCCGTTCAGACCCTGCTATTTAGAAATTTGGATTTATATTTTGTCAGAGAGAAGTAGCACTGATGTTAATCTTTGCACTACCCTTGGAAAAAAAGCATTCATAATCTTAAAACAATAATCCATAGCATTTGTGGAGCTCTGAGAACCAAGGGATGGTCAGAAGCATTTTTAGACAGATGTCTCATTTCATCTTCAAAGCAACCCAGTGAGGAATAAGAAAAGTTGGCTTATGACTTCCCTTTTGGAAAGTGAGTCTTTGGAAGCACAGAGAGGTCCAAGGTCACATAGTCAATAAGTTAGAGAGCCTGGATTTGAACCTGAGCGGTCTGCTGCCAGAGGTACATTTTTTGCTTGTGTTTATTAAGGCAACTTGCAGCCCTGGCAAGGATTCAGATAGAATTGAGGATCATTTTTTTAAACAATTTATTAGGGGCTCATACAACTCTTATCACAGTTCATACATATACATACATCAATTGTATAAAGCACATCTGTGCAGTCTTTGCCCTAATCATTTTTTTTCTCCACTTTTCTTTTCTTGCATTTTAATACGGACTCATACAACTCTTATCACAATCCACCCATATTCATACTTCAATTGTATAAAGCACATCCATACATTCCCTACCCCAATCATTCTCAAAGCATTTGCTCTCCACTTAAGCCCTTTGCATCAGGTCCTCTTTTTTTCCCCCTCCCACCCCTTCCCCTCTCCCTCATGTGCCCTTGGTAATTTATACATCGTTATTTTGTCATATCTTGCCCTATCCGGGGTCTCCCTTCCCCGGTTCTCTGCTGTCCCTCTCCCAGGGAAGAGGTCACATGTGGATCCTTGTAATCAGTTCCCCCTTTCCAACCCACTCACCCTCCACTCTCCCAGCATCGCCCCTCACACCCTTGGTCCTGAAGGTATCGTCCACCCTGGATTCCCTGTACATCCAGCCCTCATATGTACCAGTATACAGCCTCTGCCCTATCCAGCCCTAACAGTGCTTCTCTCTATCCTTGTGGAGCCCTGGTGATGGGCTGGGCTGCTAAGTAGTAGGTTAAACAGGCTTTCCCCTCCTGTGAAAAGTTACACTCTCGGGAAACTCACGGGTTGCTCTGAATCAAGGTCAACTCAATGGCAGTGAGTTTGGCTTTTTAATGTCTCTCCCTGTTGTTGTTGTTGTTGTTGTTGTTGTTAGTTTGCCATCCAGTTGGTTCTGGTCCATGGCAAACCTATTCACAGCAGAATGTAACAATAACAGCTCCTCCTCCATCCACCCAAGTGTTCCTATGCTCAGTCCTCTTGTTGTAGTCACTGTGTCAATCCAGCTCTTCAAGGGCCTTCACCCTTTTTTCACAGCCCTTCCATTTTTCTAAGCATGATGCCTCTCCAGGGACTGGTCTCCACTGACAACATGTCCAAAGTCTCACCATCCTTACTTCTAATGGGAATTCTGGCCGTACTTCCAAGACAGATTTTGTTTGTTCTTTTGGCAGTCCATGGTACTGTCAATATTCTTTGCCAGTACCATGGTTCAAATTCATAGTTTACCTGGGTCTTCTTCACTCAATGGCAAGCTTTTCACATGCAGATGAGGCAAATGAAAATACCATGGTTTGGATCAGGTGCACTTCCTGCTTAAAGTAACATCCTAACTTTTCAACATTCTAAAGAGCTCTTATGCAGCAGATCTACCCAGTGCAATGTATTTTTTCATCTCTTGACTGCTGCTTCCAGGAGCATTGCTTGTGGATCCAGACAAGACAAAATCCCTGACAACTTCAAGTTTTTCTCGATTTATCATCATGTTACCTATTGGTTCAGTTGTGAGGACTTTGGTTTTCTTTGTGTTGAGTTGTATCCCACATTGAAGTCTGCAATCCTTGATCTTCACCAGCAAGTGCTTCAAGTCCCCCATCCTTGTCAGCAAGCCAAACTGTGTCGTCTGCATATAGCAGGTTGTTAATAATATTTCCTCCAAATCTGATTCTGTGTTCTTCTTCATATAATTTGGCTTCTCTGATTATTTGCTCACCATACAGATTGAAAAAGTATAATAAGTGGGTGTAACCTGGATGCACACCTTTCTTGATTCTTAAACCATGCAATCTACCCTTGTTCTATTTTTGCTACTGCTTCTTAATCCATGTACAAGTTTCACATGAGCAAGACAAAGTGTTCTGGAATTCCCTTCTCAAAACTATCCATGTTTTGTTATGATCCACACAGTCAGATACCTTGGGTGTTAATAAAACATAAGTAAACATCTTTGGGGTATTCACTGCTTTCAGGCAAGATCCATCTGATATCTGATATCCTTTGTTCCACATCCTCTTCTGAATCTGGCTTAAATCTCTGGGAAACCAAACTCACTGCCTTGTAGTTGATGACAACTCATCCTGACCCTATAGTATAGGGTAGAACTAACTGCCCCTGTGAGTTTCTGAGACTGTAACTCATTATGGGAGTAGAAAACCTTGCCTTTCTCCCACGGAGTGACTGGTGGTTTTGAACTGCTGACCTTGGGGTTTGCAATCCAACCTGTAACCACTGTGCCACGATGGCTCTTGAATGCTGAATATGGTAACTTTCTGTCAATGAATTAATGCAACTGTTGTTGTATTAGCTTCAGTGCAATTTGACTCATATGTGATGCCAATGATAGGGGTACATAATTCGACCATTCCGTTTGTCTCCCTTCTTTGGTATGTATACACATATGGATCTCTTCCAGTCCGTTAGCCAAGTAGCTGTATTCCAAATTTCCTGACATAGATGAGTGAGTGCTGCCAGTGCTTTATCGGCTTGTGGAAACATTTCAATAGATATCCCAGCAATTCCTGGCATCTTGTTTTGGGCTAGTGCTTTCCATGCATCTTGGATTTCTTCTTTCCTGACCATTGGTTCTTGCTCATATGTTACCTCCTGAAATGGTTGAATGTTGGTCTATTCTTTTTGATACAGTGACTCCATATTGTTTCCATCTTCCTCAGATGTTTCCTTCATCATTCAATATTTTTCCCATAGAATTTTTTAATATTGCACCTCGAGACTTGACATTTTTCTTCAGTTCTTTCAGTTTAAGATATGCTGAATATGATCTGTTTTGGTTTTCTAACTCTAGGCCTTTGCACATTTTGTGATAATATTTTACTTTGTATTCTCGAGTTGTCCTTTGAAATTTTCTTTTTAGCTCTTTACTTCATCATTTCTTCCATTTGCCTTAGCGACTCTCTGATTAAGAGTAAGTTTCAGAGTCTCTTCTGACATGCACTTGTATCTTTTCTTTACTTTTTTTTTAAAATGACACTGTGCTTTATTCAGAGATGTTCTCAAAATTTGGTGGGTTATTATCAAGGTTGTATATTGACTCTCGTGTACTTGTTTGCATTTTCTTTAACTTCAACTTGAGCTCACATATGAACAATTGCTGATCTGTTCCACAATCAGCCCCTGGACTGGTTTCAGTTGCTGATATTGAGCTTCTTTTATTGTTTCTTCCCACAGGTGTAGTCAATTTGATTTCTGTGTATTCCATCTGGAGAAGTCCACATTTATGGTCACCTTTTTTGTTGTTGATCATATGTTTGAAGAAATCATTAATCATGCAAAATTCTAACATACAATCAAGATAAATTGGTAATTATTGGTGATTGGAGTGCAAATGTAGGAATCAAAGAGGAAAGAACAGAAGTTGGAAAACATAGTATATGCTATCAGCAATTTATTGGTCTTGCAAACTCTGTCATGCGATCTCCAGCTTGGTTTCTATCACCAAGACCATATTTTTCAACTACTGATCCTTCCTCTTTGTTTTCAACTTTTGCATTCCAATAGCATTTTGATAGCAAGTCTGACAAATTTGGGACTGAATATGGTGGTAGAATTATTCAATTTCTGTGTCACCAGCTTTGGGTGGTTGGTGCATAAATTTGAACAATAGTTGTATTGATTGGTTCTCCTTGAAGGGGGCTACATAGCATCCTATCAAAGATAGCATTGTACATTAAAATAGATCTTAAAATGTCCTTTTGATGATGAATGCAATGTTGTTTCTCTTGATTGTGTCATTTCCAGCAGAGTAAACCATAAGATTTTCTGTTTCAAAATGGTCAATATCAGTCCATTTCCGCTAACTAATGCTTACAATATCAATCTTTATGTATTCCATTTCATTTTTAATGACTTCCAATGTCCCTAGATTCATATTTCATACATCCCAAGTTTCAATTATTAATGACGATTTGAACTGTTTCTCCTCATTTTGAGTTGTGCCCCATCAGCAAATGAAGGTCCTGATAGCTATACTCGATTTGCATCATTATGGTCGACTTGCCTATGAAAAGCCAGCTCTTCCTCTTCCTCAGCCGTATTTTGAATACTTTCCAAGTTGAAGAGCTCATCATCTGGCACACGTTCTGACAATGTTCTTCTGTTGTTCATGGGGGGTCTAGTAACTGACAGTGTTGCTGCTATCCATAGGGTTTTCAATGGCTCATTCTTCCCATGCGGGCAGCCAATTCCTTCTTCATTGTCTGTTCTTTGTCTGGAAGCTCTTTGGGTGACCCTGCTGGTATATGAAATGCCAATCACATAGCTCCCAGTATCACACAAAACAAAAGTCACCACAGTACCACAAAATGCCAGACAAGTGATGGACCTCTATTCTTAGTGAGACGTGGCCTGGTGGGAGGAGGGGCCCTTAGTTGGTTCTGATCCACTTACTGGAACAAATACTGTTAGTTCTTATTTTGTAAATGTGAAATGCATAAAAGAGACCCCCCAAAATATCCTCCAATTCAGACTTTCTGCCTTTTAAAAGAGGATAACTCACTCTGATTCAAAGTAATTGAGGTGTTTGGTTTTCCCCTCCCTCTGAGGCTACAGAGACTAGACTAATCACAGCTGAGGTGGAGCGACTGAAATGACTTAAAGCACCTGCTAGACTGGCTGTCAGAAGCAGCTACAGTCAACAGCTACAGACTGACAGAGCTGCTCAGCCAAGAGCTGAGGGTTCTCAACTCCCACTTCTACTGATGGGCACAGCCAGTGGCCTCTGGGAGTTGACTGGAACCCAGCAGCCAGCTGTGAGGAGCAAGCTAATTCATCTCAGCCTGGCCCAGGTCATCAAGTCACTGAAGGAGTATTGGGAAAGAGGGAAGAAATTTGGGATCCCACATTTGGCCACAGACAAAAGTTGTTCTGTGTTTAGACAGTAGTTCTGGGCCTGAGTTTGGGGCAGGTGTGATGAAGGAAAGTGGGCTCCCTCCCTGCATCTGGGAACAGATGGTGGGGCTGCCCTGGAAATAGCAGGCCAGTCAGGTGGAGCAAAAAAGGCTTGGACTCTAAAGCCCTGGCAGGGCAACTGAAGCTACCTCGACTGTTTTTTCTTAACCCAATGGCTCCCGCTACCCTCACCACCCCCAACTAGGTAAAAGGGAAGAAAGATGCATTTTCTTTACAGAGGCAACTTTCTAGAAAGGAGACCAGCCCACCAGCTGTGAAAGGTCCCCTTAAACCATTTTACTTTGAGCAGGAGGAAGAAATGTTGAGATTCCCAGAGCCACGTGGAATTGTGGATCCTCTAGTTTAGGTTCCAGTGATGCCAGATCGATTTTTCTAGAGAAAGTCAAAATTCCTGTTTTCTTAAAAAGCTCCTGATTTTTTCAAAGGCGATTCAATAACATTGGATAGAAGCCAGGTAGGCCAAAGAGCCCTGGTGGCACAGTGGGTTATGTGTTGGGCAGCTAACTAGAAGGTCAGTAGTTTGAAACCACCAGTCACACTGGGGAGCGGGGTGTGGGGGATAGGGTGGGGGTTGTGCAGAGATGAGACTTTCTAGTCCATATAGAATTTCAGCCTCGGAAACCCACAGAGGCAGTTCTGCTCGGTCTTACAGGGTCACGGTGAGTTGGAATCTTCTAGATGGCAGTGAATAAGCAGGCCAACCAGAGTCCACACAGGTCCTCATTTGGCTATGGGAGTCCCCAGTCTGTGACCCTCACAGAATCGACCTTTGTGTATCGATGTTAAAAGTGAGATCCAGAGAGGGGAGTGCCTGTCCCCTTGAGGAGCAACGAGTTGACTTTCCAGTCTCCAATCTGTAGCAGACACTCCCGGTGCTCCTTCTCTTCACTCCCAAATTCCTGATTCCGTGTACTCGCCTCAGTCACCAAGGGCCAGCTCTGAAGATCACTTTGCTGGTGCTGGCTGAATGTGCTGAGGAACATATGCCCCTGGGAACAGCCCTGACCAGGCCCCTCACTCCTTGGATGGCTAAACTCTGAGAGGCGTGTGCTACACCCTACCACTGGAGACTTCCTAAGTGATTAAGCAGCAGGTTCCCAGGTTTGTAATTGGATTCACAATCTACCCCACATCATTACCTGCATGCTCAGAGTTTCCTAAATAAGCTCATTGCCTTTAAGTCTTTGGCCAGGGTCTGCTTCAGTGAGAACCCAAACTAAGCCCAGGTCTGAATCGTTATGTGTCCTTCCTGCCATCCATTTGATGCCAACTCATGGCAACTCTATAGGATGGGGTAGAACTGCACCTGTGAGTTTCTGAGACTGGAACTTTTTTTTTTTAAACATTTTATTAGGGGCTCATACAACTCTTATTACAATCCATACATATACATACATCAATTGTATAAAGCATATCCGTACATTCTTTGCCCTAATCACTCTCAAAGCATTTGCTCTCCACTTAAGCCCTTTGCATCAGGTCCTCTTTTTTTTAACCTCCCTCCCCGCTCCCCACTCCATCATGAGCCTTTGATAATCCACAGATTGTTATTTTGTCATATCTTGCCCTATCCGGAGCCTCCCTCCCCCCCTTCTCTGCCGTCTGTCTCCCAGGGAGGAGGTTACATGTGGATCCTTGTAATCTGTTCCCCGTTTCCAACCCACTCACGCTCTAATCTCACAGTATCGCCCCTCACACTCCTGGTCCTGTAGGTATCATCCACCCTGGATTCCCTATGCCTCCAGCTCCTATATGTACCAGTGTACAACCTCTGCCCTATCCAGTCCTGCAAGGTAGAATACGGAACATGGTAGTTGTGGGGAGGAAGCATCCAGGATCTAGGGAAAGCTGTGTTTTTCATCAGTACTACATCGCACCCTGACTGACCCATCTCCTCTCCTAAACCCCTTTGTGAGGGGATCTCCAGTGGCCAGCAAATGGGCTTTGGGTCTCCACTCTGCACTTCCCCCTTCATTCACTATTTATATATATATATTACCATATATATACCATATATATGGTATATATATATTTTTTGCATAATACCTTATACCTGGTCCCTTTGGCACCATGTGATCGCACAGGCTGTTGTGCTTCTTCCATGTGGGCTTTTTTGCTTCTGAGCTAGATGGCCGCTTGTTCACCTTCAAGCCTTTAAGACCCCAGACACTATCTCTTTTGATAGCCAGGCACCATCAGCTTTCTTCGCCACATTTGCTTATGCACCCGTTTGTCTTCGCCAATCGTATCATGGAGGTGTGCAGCTAATACTGTGATTTTTTTGTTCTTTGATGCCTGATAACTGATCCCTTCGGGACCTCGTGATCACACAGGCTGGTGCGCTCTTCCATGTGGGCTTTGTTTCTTCTGAGCTAGATGGCCGCTTGTTTATCTTCAAGTCTTTAAGACCCCAGACACTATCTCTTTTGATAGCCGGGCACCATCAGCTTTCTTCACCACATTTACTTGTTCACAAGCTTTGGCTTCAGCAGTTGTGTCGGGAGGATGAGCACTGTAGAGTGCCAATTTAATAAAAGAAAGTATTCATGCATTGAGGGAGTGCTTGAGTTAAGGCCCAAGGTCCTGCCACAACCTTAATACTAAACCTATAAATATAGACACATAGATCTATTTCCCTATACATATATATATATATATACACATATATATATATATTTGCATGTACATGTCTTTGTCTAGACCTCTATAAATGCACTTTGACTCCTAGCTCTTTCCTCCATCTCCCTTGACTTTCCTCCTGTCCCACTACCATGCTCCGTCCCAAACTGGGTTACAGCTATACCTCTTCTTTTTGTAATCTTACCCTTGATCATTCCCTACCATGCCTGCCACTTCCCCCTCACTACCATTTTGAGTCCCATGTTGTTCCCTTGTCCCTGTGTTTGTTAACACCACTTCCTTACCCCCCCACACACCTTCCCCTATCCCAAGTGCCCCCGGAACTGTTGGTCCTGTTGTTTTTCCTCCAGATAGTTCATCCAGCCTGTCTTATTGAGACAGACCTGTGGAGACACTAACATGCACGAAAACAAGACAGAGGAAAACAGAGCAACAGTATACAACCAGACAACAAAACAAGAAAACAAACCACTGACAAAGAACAAAACAAAACACATCAAGAAAGAAGAGCTTATAGTTAGTTCAAGGATCATTTGTTGGACCTTAGGAGTGTTTTCCAATCCAGTCTGTTGAGGCACCACAACCTGGCCCCAAAGTCCACTTTCAGCATTCCCTGGGGACCTTGTCCCTCCATTCCCTTGCTGTTCCACTGCACTCCACCACACTTTGCCTCGGTGTGGTGGAATCAGGTTAGGTGCAATTCGCACACTGTGTCTCCAGTGCTGTCCCCTGTATCACCCTTGGTCACTGAGGGGCATCATGTCTCATAGTGGGGCCAGCCATGTTGTTCTCTTTGTGGACTGGCTGCTCTGAGACTGGAACTCTTTAGGGGAGTAGAAAGCCTCATCTTTCTCCCTTGGAGTGGCTGGGGGATTTCAAATTTGCCATTTCAGACATTGCGTTTAGCAGCCCAACACATAACCCCTATACCCCACCATAGCTACAGAAACAATAAAGAAACAAAATACAACAACACTCATTGCCATTGGGTGCATAACAATCCTATCGAGAGAAAATACTCCGGCCTCCTGGGTTTCCAAGGCTATAACTCTTTGTAAAAATAAAATTGTGTTATGTTTACAGTGAAAGTTTACATAACCAATTAGATTCTCATTTAACAAATTCTCTACTTGTTTAGTGACATTAGTTACTTTTTTCAATAAAAAGGAAAGCAGAATATTAAAACAAGAACAAATGAAAAACGTGTTAAGAGTAAAGACAAATGATAAGATGTTAATGTTTAACCTAATCATATCTGCAACAATACACTTTCTGATGTACTGACGGTGAGCAGGGTTTAATCCCATCCCTGGTGAATGGTCCCAGGGGATTTAATGGAGGCTTATTCTCTGTGGAATCTCTGCCAATGCATTTTGAGTTTTTATACTCATCTAAGGCTATAACTCTTTATGGGAGAAGAAAGCCTCATCTTTCTCCAAAGGAGCGACTGGTGAATTCCAACTGCTGACCTTGCAGTTAATAGCCCAACACATAACCCATTATGCCACCAGATGAGAGATTTGTCTCTGGGTGCCTTCCAATGCAAGCACTACAATTATGCAAGGAGGATATTTTTTTCTGTACTGGAGCCAGGTCAAGTCAGAACCAGTGTGTCCATGGTTTGCAGCGAAGTCAGAGGAAGAAGAGGGTAGACTGTCTATAACTTCTCATAGTCCAGGGAAATGCTAGGCCTGGAAGGGGGCATGCTGGCTCAACCATGTTCAGAAAGTCTGCACACTAACCTCCCCGGCTCAAATAATTACCAGCACCATGTCTCTGAATATCACCTAAAAGCAAAATAGTGAAAGCACCATTTCCATTTCATAATACTTTTATTAAAAGTAAAGTTCAATTCAGTGATGTGAAGAAGCTGGGAAAATTATGTTTTCATTTCTTTCTTTTTCTTTCCCTCCCTTTCCCCTTCTTCTCCACAGAACTGAGAGGCAGAGGGAATAAAGGCAGCATGGCACCAACTGGAGGACACCGTGGGGTCAAGGTCACCATTAACTCATGCTTGTCCAGTTTGGAGGGGCAACTGGATGTCCTCATTTGTGAAATTGCTTATTTATCTTTTTGAGTTAACAAGGTATGGTAAAAAATGATTGTTGGTGTTTTTGTTAGGAACCTTCTAGTCCAGTCCAACTCATAGTGACTCAATGCATCAGTGCAGAGCTCTCTAGACCAATGGTTCTCCACCTGTGGGACCCTTGCACAGTGTGACTATAACAAAATTACAGTTATGAAGTAGCAATGAGAATATTTTTATGGTTGTGGAGGTCACCACAACATGAGGAACTGTATGAAAGGGTTGTGGCATTAGGAAGTTTGAGAACCACTGCTCTAGGCTTTTCTATGCTGTAATCTTTACAAGAATGAGTTGCCTGGTTTTTCTTCCAAGAACAGAGCCACTGGTGGGTTCAAACCTTCAACCTTTTGGATAGCAGCTGAGCACTTAACCATTGTGCCTCCAGGGCTCTTTGATAAACTCTATTAGAGGGTCTTAACCATTGCAACCCCATGGATCCTTTTGGCATTTAGGAAAGGCTATGGAACACCTGCCCACTCCCCAGAATAATATTTCCAAATACCTCCAATGAAATACAGAATCACAAAGGCACAAATTGTATTGAAATGCAGTGATAAAAATAAAAGACATTGGATTTGTGGCAAATATACATGTTAATAAAAACATTAAATATGATCTGATAGTGGGTCTAATAAACCAAACCAACACCATTGAGTTGATCCTGACTCACTGTGACCCTATATAAAATTCCTCAGGCTAAATCTTTACAGGAGCAGATCATCTCACCTTCCTCTCAGTGAACAACTGGTGCCTTTGAACTGCCAACCTTGAGGTTACCTGCCCAATGGCTCACCCACAGCGTCACCGTGAGTTCTAGATAGTGATGAGCATGAACTGTACTCAACGATGGCTGCAACGACTAGCATGGGGTGTGAAAGCATGTAGAATTTCTCTCGGTGGTAATCGCATGGCTATTCTGAACACAGCTGTGGACATGCTAAACTGCCCTGCGAGCTTAGGGAAACTAACTCAACCAGGATTGTCCCTCATCCAATTTGACATTGCTCCCCAGCCTGCTGGGGCTCAGTGGCTCAGTGTTAGGGTCCCTTGTCTAGATACCAGGGCTGGCATGGAGAAAGTCATTCCTCTGCAGCCTTCTAGTGTGTGGGGGAAGATATTAGTGTTAAGCCTTGGCAGGAAATTGCTGGATTTTCCTGGCAGCCACATTCTTAATAACCATTTACTGGATACATATTATATTCTGAGGGTAAATTGGTGGTTCAGTTGTAGAATTCTCCTTTTTCATGTGGGAGATCTGGGTTTGAGTCCAAGACAGTGAAACTCATGTGCATCCAACACTCATTTGTCAGGGGGATGCTTGGTTATTGCTGAGGTACTGAACTGATTCTGTGTTGCTATGATACTGAAATGGGGAAGCTTGGTTGGGTGCGGCTTTGAGACTGAACCTGTTTCTGTGATGTGTCCAGACTAAGATGAGCGATGAAGAAGAGCGTGGCTTTCTTCTTCTGAAAACCAGTTAACGAAAACCCCTGTGAATCACAATCTGATGCACAACCAAAGAGATGGTGCAGGACCAGGGAGAATATTGCCCATGGAGTCACTGGGAGCTGGTTGTCACAGTGAGTTGGAATGGAAGCTGACTCAACAGCAACTAACAACCATTGTGTTCCAGGCACTCGATTTGCTTTAAAAATCTAGCTCAGTCTTCTGGTACAGGGAAGTGATTAATCGTGCCTACTTTATAGCACACTGTGAACCCTGATCAATGTCAGGCCCTGCTTGTGTTTTGTCCCTCCTTTTCCACATTCACATCACTTCCATTCCCCTCTTCAGATTAATACCCCCTGCTGGGTGCTTGGTGTGTGTGTGTCCTTATAGGCATACAGCAATGTGCACTAGACCATGCTGCTTGGTGAATGGGCTTTCAGCTTCCATGAATGGTACTGCAATATAAATCTCATTCGGTTTTTGACCTTTTCAACTCCTTGCAATGTCATTAAGAGTTATTGTCATGCTGCATATCAATTGTATGTGCTGCTGCGTGCCACTTGGTCATGAGCAATCATCATCTTTCTTTTGTTTCCTTCTTCAGTTGTCTGTTGATTGGCATCCAATTCGGCTCCAACTCTTCTCTACTGCAGGTATCAGTGTGGTGACCATTCTTGTAAAAATGTCCCAAGGGCCCTGTGAATTGGATAAATAGCTTGGCCTATATACCCAGGAAATATGTGTTGGGCTGCTAACCCCAAGGTGAGCAGTACCAACCCACCACCTATTCCATGGAGCAAAGAGAGGCTGTCTGCTGTCGTAAGAATTTAGTTTTGTTAACCTAAAGCAGCAATTCTACTGTGCCTTGTAGGGTTGCTAATGAGGAAGAATCAACTGGGGTTTTGTTTGCTTTTATACATCCAGGAGAGAGCTTTGATGGGGGAGATATTAAGTGCTTGGCTGCTAACCCAAAGGTCAGTAGTTTGAAGCCGTCTTCCACACACTGTGGGATAAAGGCATGGCTGTCTACTTCCCAATAGAAGCCTTGAAAACATCATGGGACCATTCAGCTTTGTTTGATAGGGTCACGAGGAATGAAAGTCAACTCAGTGACTGCGCTTCTTTGGTTGTACGCCCAGGAGGGGCTCACTAGGTCCTAGGCTCCATTCAATGGACTTTCACTAAGCTCTGCCAGATTGCTGTGCAGCAAACCTGCATCATTAGCAGTGTTTCTCTGCTTTCCCCGGATCTCCAATGACACTTGGTATGTTTGACTTTCTAACTGTTGCCCGTTTGATGGTTTTAAAAAGCCAAGCACAATAAACTCATCTATCCCAGGCACTTTATGGTTCTGTAGCAGATTCTTAGGGTTGCCATGCTACATTCCTTTGACCCATCTCCGACACCATCTCACTGCCTTCCAGTCAATACCGACTCATAGCGATTCTGTGTGGCAGTGTACAATTGCCCCCTGCGAGTTTCAAACACTACAACTCTTTATTGGAGTAGAAAACCCCATCTTTTTTCCTTGGAGCTAGTAGTTTTGAACTGCTGACCTTGAAGTTAGCAAACCAACTTGTAACCACTGCACTTCCAGGGCTCCTCCTGATATCCATCATAGCAGTGGCGAACGGCTCTATGTAAGTGCAGGCTCCTGCTGAAATGGTGTCTTATCACAACTGTGCAGCACGCAGCTCTCCATGTCCTTCTGCCTCGAAGCCTTTTCAAAGGCATGGAAAGCCAAACCCAGGAAGGTAGGAGAGGTCACCTTACTAGGAGGAATGCTCAACACCACTACAGGCGAAGAAGAGCCCAGCCTCCTGTTTCTGGTAGACAATTCTAGGACAGAACCCATGTTGCTCAGAAGTCCTGGGGGAATCAAGACCCTGTATCCTACATTAAAAGCCTCAACACCCCGTTCCCATTGTGATTGCTTCTCCCCCTAACTCAGTCTTGAGTCCGCTTTCCTATTCCCACTCCCTGCCATCAGATCTCAAATAGCCTCCCTGCACCCAGGCCTGAGGAATAAGCTCGGCATGCACGGGCACTCAATCAAAGACACACATATTACTCTGAATCTCCAAAAGAACCCTGTGGCCTACGTGTGTAATCCCCAGTTCACAGATGAGAAATGGATTGAAAAACAGTGACACACCAATGATCACACAGGCAAGGGTTCAAGTCTGTGTCTATCAGTTATTCTTTTATTCAAGTATGCCTGAGAAGACTGGGTCTTAACACTTGAGCAATCTTCTTGGAAGAATAAGGCAAACTACAGAAAACACAAAATGAATATCGCTTTTGTTCGTTTATCCATTTGCCAAAGTCATAATACCTATAGTGCTAAGAATAGTATTCAAAGTGTCTAATACTACCCCCTCAAAGCTTACATACTAGTCACCAAACTCAAACAAATAAAATGCTATCAAGTTGATTACAACTTATAGCAACCCCATATAGGGCTTCCAAGACTGTAAACCTTTACAGAAGCAGAGAGCTTCACTTTTCTCCCCCTGAGTGACTGGTGCATTTGAACTACTGACCTTGTGGTTAGCAGCCCATTGCTAAATTATTAGTTCCATAATCATTACGCTTACTTAACTCTACATTCTTTTAATTATTTCTCTATCAGTCCAAATTGCATCTGGCTACATGGGAAAAAAAACAAACCGACTCTAGTGGTCTAATCACAAAAGCTTCATTTTTCTTATATTAACACCAAAAATACCAAACCAGTTGCCACTGAATTGATTCTGATTTACAGTTAACCCCATATGATTCAGGGTAGAACTGTGCTCAATGAAGTTTTCAAGGGCTGAATTTTTAAATGTAGATTGCCAGGTTTTTCTTCCAAGGCATCTTTGGCTTAGCAGTGAATTGTGTTAACCCTTTGCACCACACAGGGGTTTGTCTTATACAATAGTAAGTCTTGAAATAGGTAGCCTAGGTCTGGCGTATTTGCTCAGGGACTCATCTTGGATATAGGAGAATGCATGCTTTTTGGTCTGCCAAACTCATGTAACCTATGTGACTCTCCCATCTTTCAATATTCTGACTAGGGAGCATGACAGCAGAAGAGCCAAGGACAAAAATGAAATGGGTTATGCCAGACAAGTGTTTTGCCTTAAACAACAACAAAAACTTTCTTGGGAGTCCTACTCAGTATCTTTCACCTACACATATTTGGCCCAAACTGGGTCAAATGCTTATGCATAGCTGCAAGGCAGCCTAGGAGTGAGCGATTTAAGTAGGTACATTATCACCCTAAACAAAATTGAGCTTCTATTAGTAGTAAGAATGAGAAAAATGGATACTGTTTAGGCATATAGCAGGGTTGGGTAGAATTCTATTTTGTGTCTTAATTTACATTTTGAATGAACTCAGAAAAAGTCACAGAGAGTAGAACAAAGGGATGGATGTGCATCCAACCACCTCAACTACTCATTTCTTTTCATGCTCTCCCTCTAGCTTCCCTGAATAGTTCTTGGTTACACATTGGGCTGCTAATTGCACGGTCGGTATTTTAAAATCACCGGCTGTTCTTCGGGAGAAAGATGGGACTCTACTCTGTAAAGAGGTACAGTCTCAGAACCTCACAGGTACAATTTTACCCATGTCCTGTAGGGTTGATATGAGTTATCATTGATTCAATGGCAGTGAGCTTGGTTTGGATAGATCTGTGGAATCTTAGGATGGAATAGTTTGAATACACAGAAAAAAATTCAGTGGAATCATAACCCTCCAAATAATTACCCTCTAAAGCCACAAAGATCAACTGTGTCCAGCATGGTGACAGTTTAGCATATGCCATGGGGACATTGCTCATATCCCAGTGTTGTTAATCAACAAAAACTCACGCACTGCCACTTATAGTGACCCTATGCACAATAGAATAAAAGCCTTTCTAGTCCTGTGACATCCTCACAATGGTCATATTTTAGCCTATTGTTACAGCCACTGTGTTGATCCATCTCATTCTGGGTTTACCTGTTTTTTGATGATGCTCTACCAAGTATTTTGTCCTTTTCTAGGGACTAATTTCTCCTGATACCATGTTCAAAGTATATGAAATAAAGTTTTACCATCCTCACTTCTAAAACACATTCTGGCTGTACTTCTTCTGGGACAGACCTCTTTGTTCTGCTGGGCATTCGTGGTATATTCAATATTATTTGCAACATCATATTTTAAAAGCATCATATTTTCTTCAGTCTTCCTTAATTATGGTCCATCTTTCACATGCATATGCCAAACATTACCATCAAGTCTATTGTTATTCATAGTGACCATATAGGGTTTCCAAGGCTGTAAATCTTTACAGGGTCAAATAGCTTCCTCTTTCTTCTGTGGAGCAGCAAGTGGGTTGAACCACCAACCTTGCTGTGAGTCATTCAACCCATACCAGACACTGAAATTAAGACTCCTTTCACATGCATCTAAGGTGATTAAAAATATCAAGGCTAAAAGCAGGCATAACTTGCTAATCCCCAGAGTAAAACATTTGCTCTTTCACATTTTAAAGAGGTCTTTTACAACAGATTTTTCCAATGAAATACGTTGATTTATTGACTGCTGCTTCTGTGAGTATTGATTGTGGGTCCAAGTAAAATAGAGTTTAGCTACGTTTCTCTATTTGTAATGATGTTGTGGGTTTATATTTGTCAAGTTGAGAAGACATTTGTATTCTTAGTGTTGAAGACTAATTTATATGAGCTTTATCATTAAGTACTTCAAGGCCTATTGACTTTCAGCCAGCAAGATTGGGTCATCTGCATAACACAGGTTGTTAATGATTCTTCCTCCAATTCAGATGCCTCAACTTCCTCATACAGAGCAGCTTCTCAGATTATTTGAATAAGTATAGTGTGATAGATAGGTAGGTTTATAGTGCCAACCTGGCCAATAAGAACATGTGGGATTAATAAGTTCGCAGTTTGATTCGTGGGCAAAGAGATAAATGGCTCAGCAAGCCACACCTATCTCTCAGTTGCTCTCTGGTGATCAGACCAGTGTGTGGCTGCCTTACCTAGTTCTGCAGTTTGCTGCCTGGCTGTACTGCCATATTTACTGTTGCATGGAAGTGAGTTAAACTGAGTCCTCTGTACTGCTATGTGGACTAATTAGCTGTTATATTCCTTCGTGTTCTATCTATCTATCAAATCATAAATGTCCTGGTTTTGTTTCTCTAGAGAACCCTGTCTAACACATATGGTGAAAGGATATAACCACAACACACACTCTCCTGATTTTAAACCACGCACTATCCCCTTGTTCTATTCGAACCACTTCCTGTTGCTTTATGTACAGGTACCACAGGAGCACAATTAAATGTACGGGAATTCCCATTGTTCTCATATGTATTCATATGCTACCCAAAGTTTGTTATGATACACAGTAAAATCCTCTGCATAGTCAATAGTACATAAGTAAACATTTTCCTTGTATCCTCTGTTTTCAGCCAAGGTCCATCTGAAATCAGCATTGATATACCTTGCCTCATGCCCTCTTTTAATACAGCCTGGATTTCTGGCAGCTTCCTGTTGACATATTGCTATAACTACTTTTAAAGTTATCTTCAATAAAATTGTACTTGCATGTCATATTAATGTTATTTTACATTAATTTGCAGATTTTGTTGCATCATATTTCTTTAGAATGGACACAAATATTAATCACTTCCAGTTGGTTGGCCAGATAGCTATCTTCCAAATTTCTTGACATGGACTATCACTGCATGAGCGTGTTGAAATATTTCCATTCCTATCCTTCCTTGCTTTTCACTAATGCTTACATTGCAGCTTCAACTTCATCTTGGCCTTTTGAACTAGTAGAACCTCAACTAATTCTTGGGTACAGAGACTCTGTATACTCCTTCCATAGTCTTAGGATTCTCCCTGCATCATTCAATAGCTTGATAAATAATCCTTCAACATTTTAATCCAAGGCTTGGATTTTTTCTTCTGTTCTTTCAATTTATGATATGCTGACTGTACTCATTCCTTTTGCTTTCCTAATTCCAGGTCTTTACACGTTACAATATAATTCTTTACTTTATCTTCTCAAGCTGGCCTTTCAAATTTTTCTGTTCAACTCTTTTACTTCATCATTTCTTCCATTTGCTTTAGCTGCTTTAGGTTCAAGAGCAAGTTTCACAGTCTCCTCTGATATCCACTGTAGTATTTTCTTTCTTTCCTGTATTATTAATGATCTTTTTGAGGAGCCCCCAATAAAATAATTTATGATAAATAAACAAATAGCCCCAGTTGACATGACAAAAAAAAAAGTTTGATGACCTTGATGCTATTTCACAAGTCTTCTGGTAGCTGATCATTAATGTTCAATATGTCCAAACCATTCTTGAGATAGGCTCTAAATTCAGGTGAGATATTGTGAGAGTATGGTTTGGTGTCAATTTAGCTTGACCAGGATCTTCAGAAGGTGCAGGTCACAGTCTCCTTGGGGGTGTGACCTATTTCATAGCTATAAGTAGACTGTGGAGAATGGGCTCACTCTTTTTCTTCCAGATGAAAAGACCCTGGACCCTACGTCTGGCTTCTTGGGATGGCAATCACCATGAGACCTGCTGACCCTAAGAGCTGTCTGTGGTCTTCCAACTGCCTGTTGACTTTGGATTCTCCCAACTCTGCCTCCACCAACCTGTGGTTTTCCTGTTTCTTGGGCTATTCCTCCAACAGCTTCATGAGTCTGGAAGGGCCTCTAGTTTGCATCTGATTTATGGGCTGGAGTTGGACTGGGGTTTCTTGTTGTGTGGACTTCTTAATGTAAAATTCTTTATTGATATAAATTTCCTTCTTCTACATGTATCAGTATCACTGGTTTGTTTCTCTAGAAACCCCAGCCGACCACAGATTTAATGTAGGCTGTATTTGGGCTCTTTTGCGTTCTTATTTTAATTTTCTTTAGGTTTGACTTGAACTTGCATATTAGTAATTGATAGTCTGTTACATAGTTGGCCTCCGGTCTTATTTTGTCTCAATGATGTTGAGCTTCTCTATCCTGTCTTCCCACAGATTTAATCAATTCCATTCCTGTGTATTCCACATGTATATATGCCGCTCCTGTTGTTGAATAAAGCTGTTTGCAATGAGGAAGTTATTGCTCTTGTAGAATTCTTTCATGCATTCTTTAGCTTCTTTTCGATCCCCAAAGCCATAGTTTCTAATTACTCTTTCTTCCTTTTTGTTTCCATGTGTGCATTCCAATTGTCAGCAATTATTAATGCATTTTCAGTACATGTGTGATCAATTTCAGACTAAAGAAGTTGGTACAATTCTTCATTGGCTTTAGTGGTTTGTGAGAAAATTTCAATAATGGTTCTATTAACCGGCCTTCCTTATGTGTGAAGATAGATATTATTCTGTCACAGGCAGCATTGCATTTCAAGATAGATCTAGAAATGCTCTTTTTGAGGATGAAAGAGACATTCTTTTGAATTTGTCATTGTCAGCATACTCATTCTTATCATTTTAAGATTCAAAGGGACTATTTCAACTCACCAATGCCTAGGATACTGATCTTTATAGGTCAGATTCCATTTTTTATGATTTCCAATTTTCCTAGATTCTTAATTTGCACGATTCATGTTCTGATTATTAATGAATGGTTGCAATGATTTTTCTCATTTTGAATTATAATCCATCAGCAAATGAAGGTGCCAGAAAGCTTTAGTACACTTTGTTGCTAGATGCCTTCAAGTCAGTTCTGTCTCATAATAATGCCTACACAACAGAATGAAACATTGCCTGGTCGTGCCCCATACTCAAAAATTTTGTTATGTTTGAGCCCATTGTTGTAGGAATTGTCTCGATCCATTTGATCGGGTGTCTTCCTCTTTTTGCAACCCCTCCACTGTAATGTGTATGATATTCCTCCAGGGACTGGGCTGTCCTGATAACCTCTGCAAAGTACAGGAGATGAAGTCACGCCATCCTATCTGCCAAGGAACATTTAGCTGCACTTCTTCTCAGACAGATTTGTTTATTCTTCTCTCCACCCATGGTACTTCCAGAATTTTTTTGTCAGTACCTTAATTCAAATGCACCAGTTCTCCTTCAGTCGTTCTCATTCAATGTTCAAATTTCACATTCATTAATCCTAAGTGAAATTCTTGATCTTCAGTACTTTAAAGTGGTTATGTGCAGTAGATTTGCCTAATGCAATATGTTATTTGGTTTCTTGATTGTTGTTTCCATGAGCATTAGTTGTGAATCTAAGCAAGACGAAATCCTTGATAACTTCAATATTTTCTCCATTTATTATGATGTTATCTACAGCTCCTGTTGTGAGGTTTTGAGTTATCATTAAGGTGGACCCTACTTGGAGGAAGCTCTCTTTCTCGGTGATATTTTGATTGTTTTGCAATCTGAGGGGCTCATTTTCTGGCATTATATCAGACAATATTTTACTGCTATGCAGAAAGTTTTCAATGGTGAATCCCTCAGAAGTGAACTGATTGTTTTGTCGTCCTGTCAGTTCTTAGCCTGGAAGCTGTGTTGAAATCTGTTCACCGTGGGTGATCCTGCCTGGTATTTGAAGTACTAGTGGACTAACTCCCAGCATTACAGCAAAGCACAAGCTACCACAGTGCAGCAAATTGACAGATGGGGCGGGGGAGGGGAGTTGTCATTGTTAGACACTGTTAATTTGGCTCTAACTCATAGCACCCACAGCCTGTTTCCTCACAGTTAATGTTGGAGACCGTTTTTGCAGCCAGTATGCCAATTCATCCCATTGAGGACCTTCTTCTTTTTTTCACCACTCCACTTTACAAAGTATGATATCCTTCTCTAGGGACTATGCTCAGCTGTTAACATGTCCAAAGTATGTGATATGATGTCTTGCCATTCTCACGTCTAGGAAGCATTCCGGCTCTACTTCCGCCAAGAAAGATTTGCTCCTTCTTCTAAAAGTCCATGGAAAATTCAGTATTCTGCACCAGCATCATAATTCAAAGACATCAACTTTTATTTTACCTTTCATAATTATTGTCCATTTTCAAGTACATATGAGGTGATTGAAAGTACCATAGTATGATAGTTATATAATTTTATGTCAGTTTGAAGATATGTAAAAGTGTAAGGTTGGTATCCAATCTGTCAATCACACCATAGCCTGATGGTGCCTCTTTGTGGCCATGGCCTTCTCATAAGGAGGGCCCTGGGAACCTCCCCTTCTTTTTGCATTCACCTGACTGCTTCCTGCCCACGTTGAGAGCTGCCAGAGTCTTGCCATGCTTCCATCGACCTTGGGTCCACACGACATTACAATCACTGGCCTTTGACATCCCTGCATTCTGCATCATTGCATGTAACTGCGTAAGTTGGAAAGGAACTTATGGGCTAGTGTTGGACTTATGGACTTGAGTTGGACTGGCCTGGGATATTTCCTTGAAATAGAAATACTATAATGACTTCTTGATAGAAAACTATTTATTGCACATATATGAGTGGCACTTGATTTGTGTCTCTAGTCAGCCTGGCTTACATCCAGTTCACTGCCATCAAGTTGATTCCAACCCTTAGCAACTCTATAGGACAGGGGAGAGATATCCCTGTGGGTTTCCAATACTGGAACTTTGTATGGGAGCAGAATTGCTGATCTTGTGTTGAGCAACCCAACTGGGTTGGTTCTGACGCATTATGTTTGCAACCACTATACCACTAGGGCTCAGCTGTGCCTTATTCCTCAAAGTGACATCTTTTAACACTGGAAATTGGTCTTCAGCAAGATCTACCAGTGTACTCGGTCATATGATTTATTTCTTTTTACACTGTTTTGATTGTGATATGAAGGAAAATATACAGAGTAAATTGATTTTCCTTACAATTCATGCAATGTTTTGCGATATTGATTGCAATACCTACAATGCAATACTACTTTTCCTATTCCCTCCCTTTGTTTTCCGTTTCCATTGGTCTTTCGTTCCCATTCCTTCCTGCCTTCTGAGTAACTCCCTGACAAATGCTGGGCTCTGAATTGTACATCGTTGACAGTATAGGTCTCCTATTTGGGGGCTGAAAGTTGAGCCATGGAAGTGAGGTCAGGTGTCAAATGGGAATTCCACTAGTGCCTATCATATCCTAAGGTTAGTCTTCTTATTTTGAGTTCTACATTTTCCCAAGTTGATCCAGGGCCTACTACTGTGAGTACTCTCAGAGCAATCTGCAGTGAGAACCCTATGCTATCTTGGTCTTCTGGACTCAGCGCTGTGGAGCCTGGGCTTCATGTGGTCAGTGAATCCCTTTCATCTTCTTTTGATGCTATCTGTGTAATTCTGTATTTTGAATTTCTCTTCAATTTTTTCAGCTAGTGAAATGCACATGCTTTTCATTTTTGCTGTCCTAATTCCAGGTCTTTGCACCTTTTCATATAATTCTTCATTCCATCTTTTTGAATTCCCCTTTGAAATTTTATGTTCAGCTTCTTTATTCAGCGTCTTTACTTCATCAATTATTTCTATATTTCTCTCTCTCTCTTTTTCGTACTTCATCATTTCTTTCATTGGCTTCAGCTACTCCACATTCAACGTGACATCCATTTTGTCTTTTCTTTAGTTTCTATCTTTTTAATTATCTTTGAATTTCTTTATTTATGATGTTCTTGATATTATTGCAGAACTTGTATCATCTCAGGTGATTTGTGTTCAATGTGTCAACTTTCTTCTTGAAGTATCCTCTAATTTAGATGAGATATACTCAAATTCATACTTTGACTCTTGGGGACTTGTTTTAATTTTATTTGAATTCGAGTTGAATTTGCCATTGATGGTTTGTTCCACAGTTGGTCTCCAGTCTCGTGACTGATGATATTGAACTTCTTTATACCGTAAATACTTGAGTATAAGCCGAGTTTTTTTCAGCACAATTTTTTGTGCTGAAAAAGCACCCCAGCTTTGGGGGGTAAAATTAGTTGCCTTGGGTTATACTCGAGTATATATAGTAGTTTATTTCAACAGATGTAGTTGATTTAATTCCTGTGTATTTCTATCCAATATACATGATCCATGTCTATGGTTACTGTTTACATCACTGAAAAATAAATGTTCAATCAATAAGCCATCCTCATTGGAATATTCTGTCATGAGATCTCCCATGTGGCTTCCATCCCCATGGCCATATTTTCTAACTAGTGATCCTCCTCCTTAGTTTCCAATTTTTGCATTCAAGTCATCAGTAATCTTGATTGCATGTTTCATCAATTTCAGACTGAAAAGGTTGGTAAAAATCCTCAATGGCTTTATTGTTAGCATTAGTGGTTGGTGTGTCAATTTGAATAATAACTTTATTAATTATTCATCCTTGTAGGTGTAATATATCCTACACCTAACAATGGTGAACATTGGAATCGATGTTGAAACATTCTCTTTTTTAACATGAAAGTCATCCATTCCTTTCAAATTTGTTACTCTGGTATGTAAACCATATTATTATGACATTCAAAATGGCCAATGCCAGTCTATTTCAGTTCAATAACACCTAGAGTGTTTGATCTTTATGTGTTCCATTTTTTCATGGCTTCCAATTTTTCTAGATACATATTTCATGCATCCAATCTTCTTGTTAGTGGTTATTGCAGTACTGCTGTTTCTTCTCATTTTGAGTCATTGCCACATCAACAAATATAGGTCCTGAAAACTTTATATCACTAAGGTCAACTCTACTTTGAGGAGACAGCTCTTCCCCAATTATATTTTGAGTGTCTTCCAACTTGAGGGGTTCATCATCCTGCACTATATGAAAAAATATTCCACTGCTATCAATGTGCTCCACAAACACCACTATTTTTATCAGATGTAGATTGGCAGGTTATTCTTTCTAGTCTATTTAGCTTGTAAGCTTTTCTGAAAATATTCCACCACGGGTAACTATGCTTGTGTTTGAAATACCAGTGGTATATCTCACAAGTTATGATAGTGCAAGAACCTGACATGTCTGACAACTTGGCATGCTAGCCTAATTCCGAATGGCCAGCACATCTCTCTTCCTGCTTTCTCTAGTTTCTGTAGACCACTGTACCTGAGAATGCATGGCTTAGGAGGTTGTGGAGTTAATTCTTGCTTCCTGCAGTAACCCTTAACCAATGACCCATAGGAGTTGTTGGACAAATAGCCACACTCCCTCACATTCTGGGCAGAATAACTAGTGGATTTTCTACAGTGTCTCCAGTAGATTAACCTCCAGTTGCTCACAATTTTAAATTGTTTGATAATGTACTTTTCATTGGCTGCCTTCTTTCCCTTTTCTGTTTCCCATTTCCTTATTGATATCTCCCCCAAAAATGGCTTAATTAAAACCTTTGTCTCAGGATCTAATCCTATGGGGAACCAAAACTCAATCACACAAGACATTTGTCAAATCATGGACTTAGTGGTTATATCTATTATATGTGTAGGTCATGGAAGAGGAGAATTCATACCATCACTTTGAATAGTCATTCGGAGTGCCAACCGGGTCCCCAGCATAGATCCTGGACATCAAAACTCACTGTTTCCTGTATCATAACACTTCCTTTTAGACTTCTGTCATTCAAAAAACTCAACAAATAGTTTGCTGTCTCACTTCAAATTTTGTAGTGTGCAAATATGGCTATGTTTTCATTGTGTGTTTAGCACTGGACAAATCAGCTTTGACCAGGAAGGTGAAGTCATGTGGAGAAAAAAACCAAAAACACTAGCAGCTGTGTGTTGTGGAAGAAAACCCTGTGGATGAAGTGCAATTTTTAGGGAACAGAGACCAGCAAGAAAAACCAATAAGTGTCCACTGTTCTGATGTTAAGGAGAACCCTGGTGAGGCAGTAATTAAGCACTTAAGGGCTAATCAATCAGCAGTTCAAACCCCCCATCTTCCCCAAGGAAGAGTTACGATGTGGAAGTCTGACCCCCTTAAGATTTACATTTATTACCACTACCAACTGATCTGAGAGGGATAGCATTAGGGAATCCTGGATAGCATTCTTAACGAGCTCTAATGGCAGAGTGGACTCCTCATTGTGCTCCTAACCACAAAGTAAGTGGTTCTAACCTATCAGTTGGTCCATGTGAGAAATATGAGTTTGTCTGCTCTGGTAAAGATTTAAGCCTTGGAAAATGAAAGGGTGAAGTTCTATTCTATCTTGTAGGGTCTCTATGAGTCAGCTTCAACACAATGATAATGAATTTGCTTTGGAATTTTGGGATAGAATAGGAGAAATATGTGCAACAAAGTTTAAACTTATTTTAAAAGTTTAGGGGTATTGCTCAGAGAGAGATTCTTGGAACCTACAAGACTGTTGTCCTTAGGCACCTTCAGATCTGGAACTGAACTCACTCCCTTGGCTCAATCTTCAGCCAAACAATAGGTAGATCTATAAGGTAAAAAGTAACACTAATCAACTATTTGAATCAAAAGGATATAATTTATTCAAAGATAAAGTTCAGAAGGGTCAGGAAAGAAGGGGGAATGGAAACAGGAAATACAAGGAGGAAGTGCGATAAGTGATATTACGTTGAGCAGACTGCAGTCAATATCATGAAGCAAAATATGTGTGAACTGTCACATGGAAAACAGATGTATTCTGTAAACCTTCACCCATCTCACAATAAATAGATTTTTTTTCAGCCTTGGAAACCTATGAGGCAATACTATTCTGTCCTATAGGGTACCCATGAGTTGAAATCAACTCAGTGTCAATGGGATATTGATGCTGATGCTTTCTTCCGATTCTAAAAAATAGGGTTATTAGCAATTATTGTGGAAATAGCATGAATGAGACTATGTAAATGGGGTTGGTTACAGATAAATTCTTGTAAATGTTAAAGGATAAGTGATTCAGGATGGACTTACCCAAAAAGAGAAAATTATTGCAAGATTTTGTTCCAGGGATAAAATAAAAATAGGCTTCCTGTGGGTAAGACTTAAGCCTATAGATATGGAATTTAAGGAACTGGTATTCCATGATGGTCACCTTCCCGACACAATCACTCAAGACAAAAAGTGGGTCTATAAACAAATGAGGTGAAGAAAGCTTATGGAGCCTAGGTATCAAAAGATAAAGAGTCTAGGGTTTTAAAGACTAGAAGGTTCACAAGTGGCCATCTAACTCAGAAGCAATAAAGCGCCCATAAAAGAAGCACACCAGCCTGTGTGATCACAAGATGTAGAAGGGATCAGGTTTCAGGCATCAAAGAACAAAAAAATCATATCATTGTGAATGAAGGGGGGTACAGTTAGGAGATCTAAGATCTATCTGTAGGCAACGGGACAACCCCTTACAGAAGGGTCGCTGGGAGGAGATGAGCCAGTTAGGATGCAGTGTAGCAACGATGAAACATATAACTTTCCTCTCGTTCCTAAATGCTACCGCGCCCACTATCATGATCCCAATACTACCTTACAAACCTGGCTAGACCAGAGAATATACACTGGTCCATATAGGAACTGGAAACACAGGAAAACCAGGACAGATGACCCCTTCAGGACCAGTGCTGAGAGTAGCAATAACAGGAGGGTGGAGGAAAGGTGGGGTAGAAAGAGGGATCTGATTACAAGGATCTCCATATAACCTCCTCCATGAGGGAGGGACAACAAAAAAGTGGGTGAAGGTAGATGTCGGACAGTGTAAGATAGGACAGAATAATAATTTATAAATTATCAAGGGTCCATGAGGGAGGGGGAGTGGGAAGGAAGGGAAATGAGCAGCTACTACAAAAGGCTCAAGTAGAAAGCAAATGTTTTGAGAATGATGATGGCAACAAATGTACACAGTGGATTTATGTATAGATTGTACTAAGAGTTGTAGGAACCCCCAATAAAATGATTCTTTTTAAAAACCTCAAAGAGCAAAACACACTATGGTCTATTGTACATCAATGATACTTAAATAAAATTACATAAAAGAGCGGAAAAAGAAATGGAATTTAAGGTAAAGAAAGTATTCCCTTTGAAGACCATATTGCAAATATATATTTAGGCAGGCAATTAGATAAAGACATTTTAAGTCTGGGCTTCTATACCTGCCATCTGTCTGTTATGAAAAGTATAATTAGCAACTAGAATCTCTCATACAAAATCAACTCAATATGGTCTTTCTGGTCTGACCTCCGTGGTGTTCTACTCTGCTTTGATGGAGCTCATCATATCATGACACTATAACAAGATTGAGGAGTTATTTGCATTCTTATGTGGAAGGTAAATCTGTTTGGCCATTCTGTTAGACTAGTTCATTTTCTTTCCTACCATCCCATCTGCCATTTTAATTCAAAACAAGGAGAAAGGCATGTATGTGCCTTTTGAGGAAGGAGAAGATTTTGGTGTGGAAGAAATTCTCTTCTAGACTGCAAGGTAAGTATTTACTCCCTCTAGCCCTGTTGGAGGAGGAGAAAAGGAAGAGAGACAAGGCAAAGAGAACAACCTAGTTAGCTTCATGCCTCCTTACTTTACCTGGGGATTGAGGGGAATATCAGTGACTATGGACCTGTTGTGCTCCCCATTTGGAAGCATGAAGAATAGAGGCTGCCAGGCAGAGCAGCCCTATGGGAAGTCACTGAAGACAAACATATAGAGAGTGCCATCAAGTCTACTGTGATCCATGGAGACCTTATATGAAATGGAATGGAGTGCTGTCTTATCTGGCACCATTGTCACACATTCCTGAATGTTGAAGTCCATTGTTGCAGCGATTAGGTCAATCTGCCTCAACAAGGATCTTCCCTGTCCCTCTATTTCATCAAATATGATGTCTTCCTCTAGCAATTGTCCACTGATAGTGTGTCCAAAACACATTAGTCAGTCAGTGTTCTCTTGTGATCCATAAGGTTTCTTTCAGTAATTTTTGGAAGTGGACGGTCAGGCCCCTCTTCCTTGTCTGTCTTAGACTAGAAGCTTCACTGAAACCTGTCCACCATGGGCAATCCTGATGGTATTTGAAATTCTGGGAACAGAGCTTCCAGCATCATAACAATACACAAAACATTATAGTACAACCAACTGACAGATGAGAGGAGGATATCTATATCTATATATCTCTATATCTCTATTTCTATATCTCTATATCTCTCTATCTCTCTATCTCTCTCTATCTCTCTCTCTATCTCTATCTCTCTCTATCTATCTCTATCTCTATCTATATTTATCTATCTATCTATATCTATCTATCTATCTATCTATCTATCTATCTATCTATCTATCTATCTATATATATATATATATATATATATATATATGGAGAGAGAGAGTAAAACTGGCAATGCAGTCTGATTAGGCAGTATACTGATGATCTGCTGCTAACAGAAAGTATCCCCACAAATAACATCTTAAAGTAATGATAACATCAATTTTGCTCACAAATCTGCAATCTGGGCAGAGCTCAGTGAGGACACTAGTTTTGGCTTCATCAAGCATTAGCTGGGGTAGCTCAAAGGACAGAGGCTGCAGCTCTCTTAAGACTCACTCCCTCACACAACTGATACTTCTATTGGTTGGAGCTCAAGAAGAACCCTATATGTGACATTTTCATTTGGCTTGGTCTTCCTTGCAATATCCTGACAGGGTCCAAATGGTGAACAACCCAATACGACCAGGTGGAAGTCACAGAGCAACACTTCTGCCATAGTCAAAGGCCTGCCAAGATGCAAGGAAAAGGGAAAGCAGGCTCTGTTTCTGGAAAAATGAACACAAACTCATCTTGTAACAAGAGAATGTGCGATGTGCAACATTAGGACAGTCATCTTTGAAGGACACAACCTGCCACGAGCCAAGATACAGAGACAGATTTCTAAGAAAGCGGAAGAGCAGGACTTATACTTAAAGATAAAGCCACAGACTTCATAGGACAAGAACAATAGGGAGACAAGCAAAGGAAAGCTCTAGTATGCAAGCCTAACATGGCTAAAGATAGGGACAATGTCAGGACTGAACTGGAAGCAAGCAGACACCTGTGCAAGGCAGAACCCCTGAAGTTGTGAGTGCCTTCAAAGCTAAGTCAAAGTACCTTGGGGCGTAAGAAGGGAAGGAGCGGGAGAAGGAATTAATGGTTAGGTTTATAGAATTTGTAAGTCTGGGGACAGAGCATCAGGAATAGCTGGGTTCTGGCACTCAGTTGATACCATCAGAGTTTGAACCTTTTCCTTTCAGTGTTGTTTCCTTTTGAGTTTCACGCAGGCTTCCTGATGACAGCTGTAGTTTTATCTAGAAGCTCAGGAATTCTATTAGAGAGAGGCTCTTTTCCTTTCTAATCATTGGTGGTACTATCAGGTAAGCATTGCTGGGGCACCCCAAGACTGGGGCTACCTAAGCCTAAGGGCTGGGGCGCTTCAGGCCTGGGGCTCCCAAAGCCTAAGCGCTTTGGCGCCCCAGGTTTGGGGGTCCCTAAGCCTAAGGGCAGGGGCGTACCAGGCCTGGGGCTCCCAAAATCTAAGGGTTGGGCCCCCCAGGTCTGGGACACCCAAAGCCTAACGGCTGGGGCGCCCCAGGCTCGGGCTCCCGATGCCGAAGAGCTGGGGTGTCCCAGCCATGGGCTCCCTAAGCCTAAGGGCTGTGGCGTCCCAGGCCTGGAGCTCCCTAAGCCTAAGGGCTAGGACGCCCCAGACCTGGGGCTCCCTAAGCCGAAGGGCTGGGTCCCCACAGGCCTGGGGCTCCCTAAGCCTAAGGGCTGGGCGCCACAGGCCTGGGGCTCCCAAAAGCTATGGCCTGGGGCGCCCCAGCCTGGGGCTCCCAAATCCTAAGAGCTGTGGCGCCCCAGGCCTGGGGCTCCCAAAGTATAATTGCTGGAGCGCTCCAGGCCTGGGGTTCCCAAACCTAAGAGCTGGGGCGCCCCAGGCCTGGGGCTCCCAAAGCCTAATGGCTGGGGCGCCCCAGCCTGGGGCTCCCAAAGCCAAAGGGCTGGGGGCCACAGGCCAGGGGCTCCCTAACTCTAAGAGCTGGGGCGCCCCAGGCTGGGGCTCTCTAAGCCGAAGGGCTGGGGCGACCTAGTCCGGGGCTGCCCAAAGCCTAAGAGCTGAGGCGCCCCAGGCCTGGTGCTGCGTAAGCCTAAGGGCTGGCGCGCCCCAGGCCTGGGGCTCCCAAAGCCTAAGGGCTGGGGCATCGCAGGATTGGGCTCCCTAAGCCTAAGGTCTGGGGGGCCCCAGGCCTGGGGCTCCCCAATCCTAAGAGCGGGGAAGCCTAAGACCTGGGGCTCCCAAAGCCTAAGGGCTGGGGCGCCCCAGGCCTGGGACTCCCAAAGCCTAAGGGCTGGGGCACCCCAGGCCTGGGACTCCCAAAGCCTAAGGGCTGGGGCGCCCTAGTCCTGTCGCGCCCTATGCCGAAGGGCTGGGGCGTCGCAGGCCATGGGCTCCCCAAGCCTAAGGGCTGGTGCGCCGCAGGCCTGGGGCTCCCTAAGCCTAAGGGCTGGGACGCCCCAGGCCTGGGGCACCATAAGTCGAAGGGCTGGGGCGCCCCAGGCCTGGGGCACCCTAAGCCAAAGGGCTGGGGCGCCCTAGGCCTGGGGCGCCCAATTCCTAAGGGATGTGGCGCCCCAGGCCTGGGGCTCCGTAAGCCTAAAGGCTGGGGCGTCCCAGTCCTGGGGCTCCCAAAGCCTAAGGGCTGGGGCGTCGCAGACCTTGGGCTCCCAAAGCCTAAGGGCTGGGGCGCAACTGGCCTGGGGCTCCCAAATCCTAAGGGCGGGGGCGCCCCAGGCTTGGGACTCCCAAAGCCTAAGTGCTGGGGCGCCCCAGGCCTGGGGCTCCCAAAACCTAAGGGCTGGGGTGCCCCAGTCCTGGGGCGCCCCAGGCCTGGGGCTACCTAAGACAAAGGGCTGTGGCGCCCCAGGCCAGAGGCTCCCTAAGCCTAGGGGCTGGGGCGCCCCAGCCTGGGGCTCCTTATGCCTAAGGGCGGGGCTACCCCAGGCCTGGGGCTCCCAAACATAAGGGCTGGGGTGCCCCAGGGTTGGAGCTCCCAAATCCTACAGGCTGCAGCGCCCCAAGCCTGGGCCTCCTTAAGCCTAAGTGCTGTAGCGCCCCAACCTGGGGCTCCCTAAGCCTAGGGATGGGGCGCCCAAGACCTGGGGCTCCCTAAGCCTAAGGGCTGGGGTGCCACAGGCCTGGGGCTCCCAAAGCCTAAGGGCTGGGGCTTCACAGGCCTGAGGCTCCCTAAGCCAATAGGCTGGGGCGCCCCAGGTCTGGAGCTCCCAAAGCCTAAGGGCTGGGGCGCCCCAGGCCTGGGGCTCCCTAAGCCTAAGGGCAGGTCGCCCCAGGCCAGGGGCTCCCAAAGCCTAAAGGCTGGGGCGCCCCGGCTGGGGCTCCCAAAACCTAAGGGTTGCGGCGCCCCAGGCCAGGGGCTCCCTAAAACTAAGGGCTGGTGCGCCCCAGGCCTGGGGCTCCCTAAGCCAAAGGGCTGGGGCGCCCTAGGACTGGGGCGCCCAAAGCCTAAGGGCTGTGGCGCCCCAGGCCTGGGGCTCCGTAAGCCTAAGGGTTGGGGCGCCCCAGGCCTGGGGCTCCCAAAGCCTAAGGGCAGGGGCGTCGCAGGCCTTGGGCTCCCTAAGCCTAAGGGCTGGGGCGCAACTGGCCTGGGGCTCCCTAAAACTAAGGGCTGGGGCGCCCCAAGCCTGGGGCTCCCTAAGCCAAAGGGCTGGGGCGCCCTAGGCCTGGGGCGCCCAATTCCTAAGGGATGTGGTGCCCCAGGCCTGGGGCTCCGTAAGCCTAAAGGCTGGGGCGTCCGAGGCCTGGGGCTCCCAAAGCCTAAGGGCTGGGGCGTCGCAGGCCTTGGGCTCCCAAAGCCTAAGGGCTGGGGCGCAACTGGCCTGGGGCTCCCAAATCCTAAGGGCGGGGGCGCCCCGGGCCTGGGATTCCCAAAGCCTAAGGGCTGGGGCGCTCCAGGCCTGGGGCTCCAAAAGCCTAAGGGCTGGGGTGCCCCAGTCCTGGGGCTCCCTAAGACAAAGGGCTGTGGCGCCCCAGGCCAGAGGCTCCCTAAGCCTAAGGGCTAGGGCGCCCCATGCCAGGGGCTCCATCAACCTAAGAGCTGGGGCGCCCCAGGCTGGGGCTCTCTAAGCCGAAGGGCTGGGGCGACCTAGTCCGGGGCTGCCCAAAGCCAAAGAGCTGAGGCGCCCCAGGCCTGGTGCTGCGTAAACCTAAGGGCTGGCGCGACCCAGGCCTGGGGCTCCCAAAGCCTAAGGGCTGGGGCATCGCAGGATTGGGCTCCCTAACCTTAAGGGCTGGGGCGCCCCAGGCCTGGGACTCCCAAAGCCTAAGGGCTGGGGTGCCCCAGGCCTGTGGGTCCCAAAGCCTAAGGGCTGGGGCGCCCTAGTCCTGTCGCGCCCTAAGCCGAAGGGCTGGGGCGTCGCCGGCGATGGGCTCCCTAAGCCTAAGGGATGGGGCGTCGGAAGCCTGGGGTTCCCTAAGCCTAAGGGCTGTGGCGCCGCAGGCCTGGGGCTCCGTAAGAGAAAGGGCTGGGGCGCCCCAGGCCTGGGGCTCCCAAAGCCTAAGGGCTGGGGCGTCGCAGGCCTTGGGCTCCCTAAGCCTAAGGGCTGGGGCGCAACTGGGCTGGGGCTCCAAATCCTAAGGGAGGTGGCGCCCCAGGCCTGGGACTCCCAAAACCGAAGGGCAGGAGTACCCCAGGCCTGGGGCTCCCAAAGCCTAAGGGCTGGGGCGCCCTAGGCCTGTCGCGCCCTAAGACGAAGGGCTGGGGCGTCCCAGGCCATGGACTCCCTAAACCTAAGGGCTGGGTGCCCCCAGGCCTGGGGCTCCCAAAGCCTAAGGGCTGGGGCGCCCCAGGCCTGGGGCACCCAAAGCCTAAGGGCTGGGGCGCCAAAGGCCTGGGCCTCCCAAAACCTAAGGGTTGGGGTGCCCCAGTCCTGGGGCTCCCTAAGACAAAGGGTTGTAGCGCCCCAGGCCAGAGGCTCCCTAAGCCTAAGGGCTGGGGCGCCCCAGGCCTGGGGCTCCCTATGCTTAAGGGCGGAGCCGCCCCAGGCCTGGGACTCCCAAAGCCTAAGGGCTGGGGCGCCCTAGTCCTGTCGCGCCCTAAGCCGAAGGGCTGGGGCGTCGCAGGCCATGGGCTCCCTAAGCCTGAGGGCTGGGGCGCCGCAGGCCTGGGGCTCCCTAAGCCTAAGGGCTGGGACACCCCAGGCCTGGGGCACCCTAAGTCGAAGGGCTGGGTGCCCCCAGGCCTGGGGCTCCCTATGTCGAAGGGCTGGGTGCCCCCAGGCCTGAGGCTCCCTAAGCCTAAGGGCTGGGGCGCCCCAGGCGTGGGGCTCCCAAAGCCTAAGCGCTTGGGCGCCTCAGGCAGGGGCTCCCAAAGCCTAAAGGCTGGGGCGCCCTGGCAGGGGCTGCCAAAGCCTAAGGGCTGCGGCGCCCCAGGCCAGGGCTCCCTAAAACTAAGGGCTGGGGTGCCCCAGGCCTGGGGCTCCCTAAGCCAAAGGGCTGGGGCGCCCTAGGCCTGGAGCGCCCAATTCCTAAGGGATGTGGCGCCCCAGGCCTGGGGCTCCGTAAGCCTAAAGGCTGGGGCGTCCCAGGCCTGGGGCTCCCAAAGACTAAGGGCTGGGGCGTCGCAGGCCTTGGGCTCCCACAGCCTAAGGGCTGGGGCGCAAGTGGCCTGGGGCTCCCAAATCCTAAGAGCGGGGGCGCCCCTGGCCTGGGACTCCCAAAGCCTAAGGGCTGGGGCCCCCCAGGCCTGGGGCTCCCAAAGCCTATGGGCTGGGGCGCAACTGGCCTGGGGCTCCCTAAAACTAAGGGCTGGGGCGCCCCAGACCTGGGGCTCCCTAAGCCAAAGGGCTGGGGCGCCCTAGGCCTGGGGCGCCCAATTCCTAAGGGATGTGGCGCCCCAGGCCTGGGGCTCCGTAAGCCTAAAAGCTGGTGCGTCCCAGGACTGGGGCTCCCAAAGCCTAAGGGCTGGGGCGTCGCAGGGCTTGGGCTCCCAAAGCCTAAGGGCTGGGGCGCAACTGCCCTGGGGCTTCCAAATCCTAAGGGCGGGGGCGCCCCAGGCCTGGGACTCCCAAAGCCTAAGGGCTGGGGCGCCGCAGGCTTGTGCTCCCAAACCTAAGGGCTGGGGCATCCCAGGCTTGGCCTCCCAAAGCCTAAGGACTGGGGCATCCCTGGCTTGGGCTCCCAAGGCATAAGGGCTGCGGCGCCTAGGCCTGGGGCTCCCAAAATCTAAGGGCTTGGGCGCCCAGGCCTGGGGCTCCCTAAGCCTAAGGGCTGGGGCGCCCCAGGCTTGGGCTCCCAAAGCTTAAGGGCTGGGGTGCCCCAGGCCTGGGGCTCCCTAAGCCTAAGGGCTGGGGCGTACCAGGCCTGGGGCTCCCAAAACCTAAGGGATGGGGCGCCCCAAGTCTGGGACCCTCAAAGCCTAAGGGCTGGGGTGCCCCAGGCCTGGGGCTCCCTAACACGAAGGGCTGGGACGCCATAGGCCTGTCGGGCCCAAAGCCGAATGGCTGGGGCGTCCCAGGCCATGGGCTCCCTAAGCCTAAGGGCTGTGGCGCCCCAGGCCTGGGGCTCCCAAAGCCTAAGACCTGGGGCGCCCCAAGCCTGGGGCTCTCAAAGCATAAGGGCTGGGCACCACAGGCCTGGAGCTCCCAAAACCTATGGCCTGGGGCGTCCCAGCCTGGCACTCCCAAATCCTAAGGGCTTTGGTGCCACAGGCTGGGGCTCCCAAATCCTAAGGGCTGGAGCGCCCCAGGCCTGGGGTTCCGAAAGCCTAAGGGCTGGGCGCCACAGGCCAGGGGCACCCTAAACATAAGAGCTGGGGCTCCCCAGGCCTGGGGCTCCCAAATCCTAAGGGCTGTGGCGCCCCAGGACAGAGGCTCCCTAACCCTAAGGGCTGGGGCGCCCAAGGCGTGGAGCTCCCTAAGCCTAAGCGCTGGGGTGCCCCAGGGTTGGAGCTCCCAAATCCTAAGGGCTGCGGCGCCCCAAGCCTGGGCTTCCTTAGGCCTAAAGGCTGTAGCGCCCCAAGCTGGGGATCCCTAAGCCTACGCCTGGGGCGCCCAAGACCTGAGGCTACCTAAGCCTAAGGGCTGGGGCGCCACAGGCCTGGGGCTCCCAAAGTCTAAGGGCTGGTTTTTCCCAGTCCTGGGGCTCCCTACGCCAAAAGGCTGGGGTGCCCCAGGTCTGGAGCTCCCAAAGCCCATGGCTGGGGTGCCCCTGGCCTGGGGATCCCTAAGCCTAAAGCTGGGGCGCCCAGGGCTGGGGCTCCCTAAGCCTAAGGGTTGGGCCGCCCCAGGCCTGGGGCTCCCTAAGCCTAAGGGCAGGGCGCCCCAGGCCTGGGCCTACCAAAGCCTAAGGGCTGGGGCGCCCCAAGACTGGGGCTCCCAAAGCCTAAGTGCTGGGGAGCCCCATGCCTGGGGCTCCAAAAGCCTAAGGGCTGGGGCGCCCCAGGTGTGGGGCTCCCAAAGCCTAAGCGCTGGGGCGCCTCAGGCCTGGGGCTCCCAAAGCCTAAGGGCTGTGGCGCCCCGGCTGGGGCTCGCAAAGCCTAAGGGCTGGGGCATCGCAGGCCTTGGGCTCCCTAAGCCTAAGGGCTGGGGCGCAACTGGGCTGGGGCCCCCAAATCCTAAGGGCGGTGGCGCCCCAGGCCTGGGACTCCCAAAACCTAAGGGCAGGAGTGCCCCAGGCCTGGGGCTCCCAAAGCCTAAGGGCTGGGTCGCCCTAGGCCTGTCGCGACCTAAGCCGAAGGGCTGGGGCGTCCCAGGCCATGGACTCCCTAACCCTAAGGGCAGGGTGCCCCCAGGCCTGGGGCTCCCAAAGCCTAAGGGCTGGGGCGCCCCAGGCCAGGGGCACCCAAAGCATAAGGGCTGGGGCGCCCCAGGCCTGGGGCTCCAAAAGCCTAAGGGCTGGGGTGCCCCAGTCCTGGGGCTCCCTAAGACAAAGGGTTGTAGCGCCCCAGCCCAGAGGCTCCCTAAGCCTAAGGGCTGGGGCGCCCCAGGCCTGGGGCTCCCTATGCCTAAGGGCGGGGCCGCCCCAGGCCTGGGGCTCCCAAAGCATAAGGGCAGGGCGCCCCAGGCCTGGGGCTCCCAAAGCCTAAAGGCTGGGACGCCGCAGACCTGGGCCTCCCCAAGCCTATGTGCTGAGCACCCCAAGACTGGGGCTCCCTAAAACTAAGGACTGGGGCGCCCCATGCCTGGCTCTCCCAAAGCCTAAGAGCTGGGGTGCCCCAGGGCTGGGGCTACCTAAGCCTAAGGGCTGGGGCGCCCCAGGCCTGGGACTCCCAAAGCCTACGTGCTGGGGCGCCCCAGGCTTGTGCTCCCAAACCTAAGGGATGGGGCATCCCAGGCTTGGCCTCCCAAAGCCTAAGGGCTGGGGCATCCCAGGCTTGGGCTCCCAAGGCCTAAGGGCTGCGGCGCCTAGGCCTGGGGCTCCCAAAATCTAAGGGCTTGGGCGCCAAGGCCTGGGGCTCCCTAAGCCTAAGGGCTGGGGCGCCCCAGGCTTGGGCTCCCAAAGCCTAAGGGCTGGGGCGCCCCAGGCCTGGGGCTCCCTAAGCCTAAGGGCTGGGGCGTAGCAGGCCTGGGGCTCCCAAAACCTAAGGGATGGGGCGCCCCAGGTCTGGGACCCTCAAAGCCTAAGGGCTGGGGTGCCCCAGGCCTGGGGCTCCCTAACACGAAGGGCTTGGACGCCATAGGCCTGTCGGGCCCAAAGCCGAAGGGCTGGGGCGTCCCAGGCCATGGGCTCCCTAAGCCTAAGGGCTGTGGCGCCCCAGGCCTGGGGCTCCCAAAGCCTAAGACCTGGGGCGTCCCAAGCCTGGGGCTATCAAAGCATAAGGTCTGGGCACCACAGGCCTGGGGCTCCCAAAGCCTAAGGGTGGGGGCGTCCCAGGCCTGGGGCTCCCAAAGCCTAAGGGCTGGGGCGCCCCAGGCCAGGGGCTCCCTAAGACTAAGGGCTGGGGTATACCAGGCCATGGGTTCCCAAAACCTAAGGGCTGGGGCTCCCCAGGCCTGGGATTCCCAAAGCCTAAGGGCTGGGCCGCCCTAGGCCTGTCGCGCCCTAAGCCGAAGGGCTGGGGCGTCCCAGGCCATGGGCTCCCTAAGCATAAGGGCTGGGTGCCCCCAGTCCTGGGGCTCCCAAAGCCTAAGGGCTGGGGCGCCACAGGCCTGAAGCTCCCAAAGCCTAAGGGTTGAGGCGCCCCAAGCCTGGGGCTCCCAAATCGTAAGGGCTGTGGCGCCCCAGGACAGAGGCTCCCTAAGCCTAAGGGCTGGGGCGCCCAAGGCGTGGGGCTCCCTAAGCCTAAGCGCTGGGGTGCCCCAGGGTTGGAGCTCCCAAATCCTAAGGGCTGCGGCGCCCCAAGCCTTGGCTTCCTAAGGCCTAAAGGCTGTAGCGCCCCAAGCTGGGGCTCCCTAAGCCTACGCCTGGGGTGCCCAAGACCTGAGGCTCCCTAAGCCTAAGGGCTGGGGCGCCACAGGCCTGGGGCTCCCAAAGTCTAAGGGCTGGTGCTTCCAGGTCCTGGGGCTCCCTAAGCCAAAAGGCTGGGGTGCCCCAGGTCTGGAGCTCCCAAAGCCCAAGGGCTGGGGTGCCCCTGGCCTGGGGCTCCCTAAGCCTAAAGCTGGGGCGCCCAGGGCTGGGGCTCCCTAAGCCTAAGGGTTGGGCCGCCCCAGGCCTGGGGCTCCCTAAGCCTAAGGGCAGGGCGCACCAGGCCTGGGGCTCCCAAAGCCTAAGGGCTGGGGCGCCCCAAGACTGGGGCTCCCAAAGCCTAAGAGCTGCGGTGCCCCAGGGCTGGGGCTACCGAAGCCTAAGGGCTGGGGCGCCCCAGGCCTGGGACTTGCAAAGCCTAAGTGCTGGGACGCCTAGGGCTAGGGCTCCCAAAACCTAAGGGCTGGGGTGCCCCAGTGTTAGGGCTCCCAGTCTAAGGGCTGGGGCGCCTCAGACCTGCGCCTCCCAAAGCCTAAGGGCTTGGGTGCCCCAGGCTTGGGCTCCCAAAGCCTAAGGGCTGGGGCGCGCCAGGACTGGGGCTCCCTAAGCCTAAGGGCTGGGGCGTACCAGGCCTGGAGCTCCCTATGCCGAAGGGCTGGGGCACACTAGGACTGTCGCGCCCTAAGCTGAAGGGCTGGGGCGTCCCAGGCCATGGGCTCCCTAAGCCTAAGGGCAGGGACGACTCAGGCCTGGGGCTCCCTAAGCCGAAGAGCTGGGTCCCCCCAGACCTGGGGCTCCCTAAGCCTAAGGGCTGGGGCGCCACAGGCGTGGGGCTCCCAAAGCCTAAGCGCTGGGGCGCCACAGGTCTGGGGCTCCCAAAGGCTAAGGGCTGGGGCGCCACGATGAGGCTCCCAAAGCCTAAGGGCTGGGGCGCCCCAGGCCAGGGGCTCCCTAAACCTAAGGGCTGGGGCGTACCAGGACTGGGACTCACAAAGCCTAAGGGCTGGGGCGCCCCAGGCCACGGGCTCCCTAAACCTAAGGGCTGGGGCGTACCAGGCCTGGGACTCCCAAACCTAAGGGTTGGGGTGCCCATGGCCTGGGGCTCCCAAAACCTACGGGCTAGGGCAACCTAGTCCTGTCGCGCCCTAATCCGAAGGGCTGGGGCGTTTCAGGCCATGCGCTCCCTAAGCTTAAGGGCTGGGGCGCCCCAGGCCTGGTTCTCCGAAAGGCTGGGTGACCCCAGGCCTGGGGCTCCCAAAGCCTAAGGGCTGGGGCACCCCAGGTGTGGGGCTCCCAAAGCCTAAGCGCTGGGGCGCCTCAGGCCTGGGGCTCCCAAAGTTAAGGGCTGTGGCGCCCCGGCTGGGGCTCGCAAAGCCTAAGGGCTGGGGCGCCCCTGGCCTGGGGCTCCCTAAGCCGAAGGGCTGGGGCGCCTTAGGCCTGGGGCACCGAAAGCCTAAGGGCTGTGGCGCCCCAGGTCTGGGGCTCCGTAAGCCTAAGGGCTGGGGCGCCCAGGCCTGGGGCCCCCAAAGCCTAAGGGCTGGGGCGTCGCAGGCCTTGGGTTCCCGAAGCCTAAGGGCTGGGGCGACGCAGGCCTTGAGATCCCTAAGCCGAAGGGCTGGGGCGCCCCAGGCCTGGGGCTCCCAAATCCTAAGGGCTGGGGCGCCCTAGGCCTGTCGCGCCCTAAGCCAAAGGGCTGGGGCGTTGCAGGCCATGGACGCCCTAAACCTAAGGGCTGGGGCGTACCAGGCCTGGGACTCCCAAACCTAAGGGTTGGGGTGCCCATGGCCTGGGGCTCCCAAAACCTACGGGCTAGGGCAACCTAGTCCTGTCGCGCCCTAATCCGAAGGGCTGGGGCGTTTCAGGCCATGCGCTCCCTAAGCTTAAGGGCTGGGGCACCCCAGGCCTGGGGCTCCCAAAGCCTAAGGGCTGGGGCGCCCCAGGTGTGGGGCTCCCAAAGCCTACGCGCTGGGGCGCCTCAGGACTGGGGCTCCCAAAGCCTAGGGGCTGTGGCGCCCAGGCTGGGGCTCGCAAAGCCTAAGGGCTGGGGCGCCCCAGGCCTGGGGCTCCCTAAGCCGAAGGGCTGGGGCGCCTTAGGCCTGGGGCACCCAAAACCTAAGGGCTGTGGCGCCCCAGGTCTGGGGCTCCGTGAGCCTAAGGGCTGGGGCGCCCAGGCCTGGGGCTCCCAAAGCCTAAGGGCTGGGGCTTCGCAGGCCTTGGGCTCCCGAAGCCTAAGGGCTGGGGCGACGCAGGCCTTGAGATCCCTAAGCCGAAGGCCTGGGGCGCCCCAGGCCTGGGGCTCCAAAATCCTAAGGGCGGGGGCGCCCTAGGCCTGTCGCGCCCTAAGCCAAAGGGCTGGGGCGTTGCAGGCCATGGACGCCCTAAGCCTAAGGGCTGGGGCGCCCCAGGCCTGGGGCTCCCTATGCCTAAGGGCTGGGAAGCCCCAGGCCTGGGGCTCTGAAAGGCTGGGTGCCCCCAAGCCTGGGGCTCCCTAAGCCTAAGGGCTGGGGCGCCCCAGCCGTGGGGCTCCCAAAGCCTAAGGGTTGGGCCGCCCCAGGCCTGGGGCTCCCTAAGCCTAAGGGCAGGGCGCCCCAGGCCTGGGGCTCCCAAAGCCTAAGTGCTGGGGCGCCCCATGCCTGGGGCTCCCAAAGCCTAAGAGCTGCGGTGCCCCAGGGCTGGGGCTACCGAAGCCTAAGGGCTGGGGCGCCCCAGGCCTGGGACTTGCAAAGCCTAAGTGCTGGGACGCCTAGGGCTAGGGCTCCCAAAACCTAAGGGCTGGGGTGCCCCAGTGTTAGGGCTCCCAGTCTAAGGGCTGGGGCACCTCAGACCTGGGCCTCCCAAAGCCTAAGGGCTTGGGTGCCCCAGGCTTGGGCTCCCAAAGCCTAAGGGCTGGGGCGCGCCAGGACTGGGGCTCCCTAAGCCTAAGGGCTGGAGCGTACCAGGCCTGGAGCTCCCTATGCCGAAGGGCTGGGGCACCCTAGGACTGTCGCGCCCTAAGCTGAAGGGCTGGGGCGTCCCAGGCCATGGGCTCCCTAAGCCTAAGGGCAGGGACGACTCAGGCCTGGGGCTCCCTAAGCCGAAGAGCTGGGTCCCCCCAGGCCTGGGGCTCCCTAAGCCTAAGGGCTGGGGCGCCACAGGTCTGGGGCTCCCAAAGGCTAAGGGCTGGGGCGCCCCGATGAGGCTCCCAAAGCCTAAGGGCTAAGGCGCCCCAGGCCAGGGGCTCCCTAAACCTAAGGGCTGGGGCACCCCAGGCCTGGGGCTCCCTAAGCCGAAGGACTGGGGCGTCGCAGGCCTTGGGCTCCCGAAGCCTAAGGGCTGGGGCGCCCCTGGCCTGGGGCGCCCAAAGCCTAAGGGCTGGGGCGTCCCAGGCCTGGGGCTCCGTAAGCCTAAGGGCTGGAGCGCCCCAGCCCTGGGGCCCCCAAAGCCTAAAGGCTGGGGCGTCGCAGGCTTTGGGCTCCCGAAGCCTAAGGGCTGGGGCGCCCCTGGCCTGGGGCTCCCAAAGGCTAATGGCTGGGGCGCCCCAGGCCAGGGGCTCCCTAAACCTAAGGGCTGGGGCGTACCAGGACTGGGACTCACAAAGCCTAAGGGCTGGGGCGCCCCAGGCCACGGGCTCCCTAAACCTAAGGGCTGGGGCGTACCAGGCATGGGACTCCCAAAGCTAAGGGTTGGGGTGCCCATGGCCTGGGGCTCCCAAAACCTACGGGCTAGGGCAACCTAGTCCTGTCGCGCCCTAATCCGAAGGGCTGGGGCGTTTCAGGCCATGGGCTCCCTAAGCTTAAGGGCTGGGGCGCCCCAGGCCTGGTTCTCCGAAAGGCTGGTTGACCCCAGGCCTGGGGCTCCCAAAGCCTAAGGGCTGGGGCGCCCCAGGTGTGGGGCTCCCAAAGCCTAAGCGCTGGGGCGCCTCAGGCCTGGGGCTCCCAAAGCCTAAGGGCTGTGACGCCCCAGCTGGGGCTCGCAAAGCCTAAGGGCTGGGGCGCCCCAGGCCTGGGGCTCCCTAAGCCGAAGGGCTGGGGCGCCTTAGGCCTGGGGCACCGAAAGCCTAAGGGCTGTGGCGCCCCAGGTCTGGGGCTCCGTAAGCCAAAGGGCTGGGGCGCCCAGGCCTGGGGCTCCCAAAGCCTAAGGGCTGGGGCGTCGCAGGCCTTGGGCTCCCGAAGCCTAAGGGCTGGGGCGACGCAGGCCTTGAGATCCCTAAGCCGAAGGGCTGGGGCACCCCAGGCCTGGGGCTCCCAAATCCTAAGGGCTGGGGCGCCCTAGGCCTGTCGCGCCCTAAGCCAAAGGGGTGGGGCCTTGCAGGCCATGGACGCCCTAAGCCTAAGGGCTGGGGCGTACCAGGCCTGGGACTACCAAACCTAAGGGTTGGGGTGCCCATGGCCTGGGGCTCCCAAAACCTACGGGCTAGGGCAACCTAGTCCTGTGGTGCCCTAATCCGAAGGGCTGGGGCGTTTTAGGCCATGCGCTCCCTAAGCTTAAGGGCTGGGGCGCCCCAGGCCTGGTTCTCCGAAAGGCTGGGTGACCCCAGGCCTGGGGCTCCCAAAGCCTAAGGGTGGGGCGCCCCAGGTGTGGGGCTCCCAAAGCCTACGCGCTGGGGCGCCTCAAGACTGGGGCTCCCAAAGCCTAAGGGCTGTGGCGCCCCGGCTGGGGCTCGCAAAGCCTAAGGGCTGGGGCGCCCCAGGCCTGGGGCTCCCAAATCCTAAGGGCGGAGGCGCCCTAGGCCTGTCGCGCCCTAAGCCAAAGGGCTGGGGCGTTGCAGGCCATGGACGCCCTAAGCCTAAGGGCTGGGGCGCCCCAGGCCTGGGGCTCCCTATGCCTAAGGGCTGGGAAGCCCCAGGCCTGGGGCTCTGAAAGGCTGGGTGCCCCCAGGCCTGGGGCTCCCTAAGCCTAAGGGCTGGGGCGCCCCAGGCGTGGGGCTCCCAAAGCCTAAGCGCTGGGTGCCCCCAGGCCTGGGGCTCCCTAAGCCTAAGGGCTGGGGCGCCCCAGGCGTGGGGCTCCCAAAGCCTAAGCGCTGGGGAGCCCCAGGCCTGGGGCTCCCGAAACCTAAGGGCTGGGGCGTCACAGGCCATGGGCTCCCTATGCCTTAGGGCTGGGTGCCCCCAGGCCTGGGGCTCCCAAAGACTCAGGGCTGGGGCACCACAGGCCTGGAGCTCCCACAGCCTAAGGGCTGGGGCGCCCCAGGCCTGGAGCACCCAAAGCCTAAGGGCTGGGGCGCCCCAGGCCTGCTGCACCCAAAGCCTAAGGGCTGGGGGGCCCCATGCCTGGGGCTCCCTAGGACAAAGGGCTGTGGCGTCCCAGGCCAGAGGCTCCCTAAGTCTAAGGGTGGGGCACCCCAGGCCTCGGGCTCCCTAAGACTAAGGGCTGGGGCGCCCCAAGCTGCGGCTCCCAAAGCCTAAGGGCTGGGCTGCCCCAGGCCTGGTGCTCCCAAAACCTAAGGGCTGGGGCTCCCCAGGCCTGGGGCTCCCTATGCCAAAGGGCTAGGGAGCCCTAGGCCTGGGGCACCCAAAGCCAAAGGTTTAGGGTGCCTCAAGCCTGGGGCTCCCAAATCCTAAGGCTGGGGCTCCCCAGTCCTGGGGCTCCCAAAGCCTAAGGGCTGGGGCGCCACAGGCCTGAAGCTCCCAAAGCCTAAGGGTTGGGGCGCCCCAAGTCTGGGGCTCCCAAATCCTAAGGGCTGTGGCACCCCAGGGCAGAGGCTCCCTAAGCCTAAGGGCTGGGGCGCCCAAGGCGTGGGGCTCCCTAAGCCTAAGCGCTGGGGTGCCCCAGGGTTGGAGCTCCCAAATCCTAAGGGCTGCGGCGCCCCAAGCCTGGGCTTCCTTAGACCTAAAGGCTGTAGCGCCCCAAGCTGGGGCTCCCTAAGCCTACGCCTGGGGTGCCCAAGACCTGAGGCTCCCTAAGCCTAAGGGCTGGGGCGCCACAGGCCTGGGGCTCCCAAAGTCTAAGGGCTGGTGCTTCCAGGTCCTGGGGCTCCCTAAGCCAAAAGGCTGGGGTGCCCCAGGTCTGGAGCTCCCAAAGCCCAAGGGCTGGGGTGCCCCTGGCCTGGGGCTCCCTAAGCCTAAAGCTGGGGCGCCCAGGGCTGGGGCTCCCTAAGCCTAAGGGTTGGGCCGCCCCAGGCCTGGGGCTCCCTAAGCCTAAGGGCAGGGCGCACCAGGCCTGGGGCTCCCACAGCCTAAGGGCTGGGGCGCCCCAAGACTGGGGCTCCCAAAGCCTAAGAGCTGCGGTGCCCCAGGGCTGGGGCTACCGAAGCCTAAGGGCTGGGGCGCCCCAGGCCTGGGACTTGCAAAGCCTAAGTGCTGGGACGCCTAGGGCTAGGGCTCCCAAAACCTAAGGGCTGGGGTGCCCCAGTGTTAGGGCTCCCAGTCTAAGGGCTGGGGCACCTCAGACCTGGGCCTCCCAAAGCCTAAGGGCTTGGGTGCCCCAGGCTTGGGCTCCCAAAGCCTAAGGGCTGGGGCGCGCCAGGACTGGGGCTCCCTAAGCCTAAGGGCTGGAGCGTACAAGGCCTGGAGCTCCCTATGCCGAAGGGCTGGGGCACCCTAGGACTGTCGCGCCCTAAGCTGAAGGGCTGGGGCGTCCCAGGCCATGGGCTCCCTAAGCCTAAGGGAAGGGACGACTCAGGCCTGGGGCTCCCTAAGCCGAAGAGCTGGGTACCCCCAGGCCTGGGGCTCCCTAAGCCTAAGGGCTGGGGCGCCACAGGCGTGGGGCTCCCAAAGCCTAAGCGCTGGGGCGCAACAGGTCTGGGGCTCCCAAAGGCTAAGGGCTGGGGCGCCCCGATGGGGCTCCCAAAGCCTAAGGGCTGAGGCGCCCCAGGCCAGGGGCTCCCTAAACCTAAGGGCTGGGGCACCCCAGGCCTGGGGCTCCCTAAGCCGAAGGACTGGGGCGTCGCAGGCATTGGGCTCCCGAAGCCTAAGGGCTGTGTCGCCCCTGGCCTGGGGCGCCCAAAACCTAAGGGCTGGGGCGTCCCAGGACTGGGGCTCCGTAAGCCTAAGGGCTGGGGCGCCCCAGCCCTGGGGCCCCCAAAGCCTAAAGGCTGGGGCGTCGCAGGCTTTGGGCTCCCGAAGCCTAAGGGCTGGGGCGCCCCTGGCCTGGGGCTCCCAAAGCCTAAGGGCTGGGGCGCCCCAGGCCAGGGGCTCCCTAAACCTAAGGGCTGGGGCGTACCAGGACTGGGACTCACAAAGCCTAAGGGCTGGGGCGCCCCAGGCCACGGGCTCCCTAAACCTAAGGGCTGGGGCGTACCAGGCCTGGGACTACCAAACCTAAGGGTTGAGGTGCCCATGGCCTGGGGCTCCCAAAACCTACGGGCTAGGGCAACCTAGTCCTGTCGCGCCCTAATCCGAAGGGCTGGGGCGTTTCAGGCCATGGGCTCCCTAAGCTTAAGGGCTGGGGCGCCCCAGGCCTGGTTCTCCGAAAGGCTGGGTGACCCCAGGCCTGGGGCTCCCAAAGCCTAAGGGCTGGGGCGCCCCAGGTGTGGGGCTCCCAAAGCCTAAGCGCTGGGGCGCCTCAGGCCTGGGGCTCCCAAAGCCTAAGGGCTGTGGCGCCCCGGCTGGGGCTCGCAAAGCCTTAGGGCTGGGAGGCCCCAGGCCTGGGGCTCCCTAAGCCGAAGGGCTGGGGCGCCTTAGGCCTGGGGCACCGAAAGCCTAAGGGCTGTGGCGCCCCAGGTCTGGGGCTCCGTAAGCCTAAGGGCTGGGGCGCCCAGGCCTGAGGCTCCCAAAGCCTAAGGGCTGGGGCGTCGCAGGCCTTGGGCTCCCGAAGCCTAAGGGCTGGGGCGACACAGGCCTTGAGATCCCTAAGCCGAAGGGCTGGGGCGCCCCAGGCCTGGGGCTCCCAAATCCTAAGGGCGTGGGCGCCCTAGGCCTGTTGCGCCCTAAGCCAAAGGGCTGGGGCTTTGCAGGCCATGGACGCCCTAAGCCTAAGGGCTGGGGCGCCCCAGGCCTGGTGCTCCCTATGCCTAAGGGCTGAGAAGCCCCAGGCCTGGGGCTCTGAAAGGCTGGGTGCCCCCAGGCCTGGGGCTCCCTAAGCCTAAGGGCTGGGGCGCCCCAGGCGTGGGGCTCCCAAAGCCTAAGCGCTGAGGCGCCCCAGGCCTGGGGCTCCCTATGCCTAAGGGCTGAGAAGCCCCAGGCCTGGGGCTCTGAAAGGCTGGGCGCCCCCAGGCCTGGGGCTCCCTAAGCCTAAGGGCTGGGGCACCCCAGGCGTGGGGCTCCCAAAGCCTAAGCGCTGAAGCGGCCCAGGCCTGGGGCTCCCACAGCCTAAGGGCTGTGGCGCCCCGGCTGGGGCTCCCAAAGCCTAAGGGCTGAGGCGCCCAAGGCCAGGAGCTCCCTAAACCTAAGGGCTGGGGCGCCCCAGGCCTGGGACTCCCTAAGCCTAAACGCTGGGGCGCCCCAGGCCTGGGGCTCCCAAAGCTTAAGGGTTGGAGCGTCACAGGCCATGGGCTCCCTATGCCTTAGGGCTGGGTGCCCCCAGGCCTGGGGCTCCCAAAGACTCAGGGCTGGGGCACCACAGGCCTGGAGCTCCCACAGCCTAAGGGCTGGGTCGCCCTAGGCCTGTCGCGACCTAAGCCGAAGGGCTGGGGCGTCCCAGGCCATGGACTCCCTAACCCTAAGGGCAGGGTGCCCCCAGGCCTGGGGCTCCCAAAGCCTAAGGGCTGGGGCGCCCCAGGCCAGGGGCACCCAAAGCATAAGGGCTGGGGCGCCCCAGGCCTGGGGCTCCAAAAGCCTAAGGGCTGGGGTGCCCCAGTCCTGGGGCTCCCTAAGACAAAGGGTTGTAGCGCCCCAGCCCAGAGGCTCCCTAAGCCTAAGGGCTGGGGCGCCCCAGGCCTGGGGCTCCCTATGCCTAAGGGCGGGGCCGCCCCAGGCCTGGGGCTCCCAAAGCATAAGGGCAGGGCGCCCCAGGCCTGGGGCTCCCAAAGCCTAAAGGCTGGGACGCCGCAGACCTGGGCCTCCCCAAGCCTATGTGCTGAGCACCCCAAGACTGGGGCTCCCTAAAACTAAGGACTGGGGCGCCCCATGCCTGGCTCTCCCAAAGCCTAAGAGCTGGGGTGCCCCAGGGCTGGGGCTACCTAAGCCTAAGGGCTGGGGCGCCCCAGGCCTGGGACTCCCAAAGCCTACGTGCTGGGGCGCCCCAGGCTTGTGCTCCCAAACCTAAGGGATGGGGCATCCCAGGCTTGGCCTCCCAAAGCCTAAGGGCTGGGGCATCCCAGGCTTGGGCTCCCAAGGCCTAAGGGCTGCGGCGCCTAGGCCTGGGGCTCCCAAAATCTAAGGGCTTGGGCGCCAAGGCCTGGGGCTCCCTAAGCCTAAGGGCTGGGGCGCCCCAGGCTTGGGCTCCCAAAGCCTAAGGGCTGGGGCGCCCCAGGCCTGGGGCTCCCTAAGCCTAAGGGCTGGGGCGTAGCAGGCCTGGGGCTCCCAAAACCTAAGGGATGGGGCGCCCCAGGTCTGGGACCCTCAAAGCCTAAGGGCTGGGGTGCCCCAGGCCTGGGGCTCCCTAACACGAAGGGCTTGGACGCCATAGGCCTGTCGGGCCCAAAGCCGAAGGGCTGGGGCGTCCCAGGCCATGGGCTCCCTAAGCCTAAGGGCTGTGGCGCCCCAGGCCTGGGGCTCCCAAAGCCTAAGACCTGGGGCGTCCCAAGCCTGGGGCTATCAAAGCATAAGGTCTGGGCACCACAGGCCTGGGGCTCCCAAAGCCTAAGGGTGGGGGCGTCCCAGGCCTGGGGCTCCCAAAGCCTAAGGGCTGGGGTATACCAGGCCATGGGTTCCCAAAACCTAAGGGCTGGGGCTCCCCAGGCCTGGGATTCCCAAAGCCTAAGGGCTGGGCCGCCCTAGGCCTGTCGCGCCCTAAGCCGAAGGGCTGGGGCGTCCCAGGCCATGGGCTCCCTAAGCATAAGGGCTGGGTGCCCCCAGTCCTGGGGCTCCCAAAGCCTAAGGGCTGGGGCGCCACAGGCCTGAAGCTCCCAAAGCCTAAGGGTTGAGGTGCCCCAAGCCTGGGGCTCCCAAATCGTAAGGGCTGTGGCGCCCCAGGACAGAGGCTCCCTAAGCCTAAGGGCTGGGGCGCCCAAGGCGTGGGGCTCCCTAAGCCTAAGCGCTGGGGTGCCCCAGGGTTGGAGCTCCCAAATCCTAAGGGCTGCGGCGCCCCAAGCCTTGGCTTCCTAAGGCCTAAAGGCTGTAGCGCCCCAAGCTGGGGCTCCCTAAGCCTACGCCTGGGGCGCCCAAGACCTGAGGCTCCCTAAGCCTAAGGGCTGGGGCGCCACAGGCCTGGGGCTCCCAAAGTCTAAGGGCTGGTGCTTCCAGGTCCTGGGGCTCCCTAAGCCAAAAGGCTGGGGTGCCCCAGGTTTGGAGCTCCCAAAGCCCAAGGGCTGGGGTGCCCCTGGCCTGGGGCTCCCTAAGCCTAAAGCTGGGGCGCCCAGGGCTGGGGCTCCCTAAGCCTAAGGGTTGGGCCGCCCCAGGCCTGGGGCTCCCTAAGCCTAAGGGCAGGGCGCCCCAGGCCTGGGGCTACCAAAGCCTAAGGGCTGGGGCGCCCCAAGACTGGGGCTCCCAAAGCCTAAGTGCTGGGGAGCCCCATGCCTGGGGCTCCAAAAGCCTAAGGGCTGGGGCGCCCCAGGCCAGGGGCTCCCTAAACCTAAGGGCTGGGGCGTACCAGGACTGGGACTCACAAAGCCTAAGGGCTGGGGCGCCCCAGGCCACGGGCTCCCTAAACCTAAGGGCTGGGGCGTACCAGGCCTGGGACTACCAAACCTAAGGGTTGAGGTGCCCATGGCCTGGGGCTCCCAAAACCTACGGGCTAGGGCAACCTAGTCCTGTCGCGCCCTAATCCGAAGGGCTGGGGCGTTTCAGGCCATGGGCTCCCTAAGCTTAAGGGCTGGGGCGCCCCAGGCCTGGTTCTCCGAAAGGCTGGGTGACCCCAGGCCTGGGGCTCCCAAAGCCTAAGGGCTGGGGCGCCCCAGGTGTGGGGCTCCCAAAGCCTAAGCGCTGGGGCGCCTCAGGCCTGGGGCTCCCAAAGCCTAAGGGCTGTGGCGCCCCGGCTGGGGCTCGCAAAGCCTTAGGGCTGGGAGGCCCCAGGCCTGGGGCTCCCTAAGCCGAAGGGCTGGGGCGCCTTAGGCCTGGGGCACCGAAAGCCTAAGGGCTGTGGCGCCCCAGGTCTGGGGCTCCGTAAGCCTAAGGGCTGGGGCGCCCAGGCCTGAGGCTCCCAAAGCCTAAGGGCTGGGGCGTCGCAGGCCTTGGGCTCCCGAAGCCTAAGGGCTGGGGCGACACAGGCCTTGAGATCCCTAAGCCGAAGGGCTGGGGCGCCCCAGGCCTGGGGCTCCCAAATCCTAAGGGCGTGGGCGCCCTAGGCCTGTTGCGCCCTAAGCCAAAGGGCTGGGGCTTTGCAGGCCATGGACGCCCTAAGCCTAAGGGCTGGGGCGCCCCAGGCCTGGTGCTCCCTATGCCTAAGGGCTGAGAAGCCCCAGGCCTGGGGCTCTGAAAGGCTGGGTGCCCCCAGGCCTGGGGCTCCCTAAGCCTAAGGGCTGGGGCGCCCCAGGCGTGGGGCTCCCAAAGCCTAAGCGCTGAGGCGCCCCAGGCCTGGGGCTCCCTATGCCTAAGGGCTGAGAAGCCCCAGGCCTGGGGCTCTGAAAGGCTGGGCGCCCCCAGGCCTGGGGCTCCCTAAGCCTAAGGGCTGGGGCACCCCAGGCGTGGGGCTCCCAAAGCCTAAGCGCTGAAGCGGCCCAGGCCTGGGGCTCCCACAGCCTAAGGGCTGTGGCGCCCCGGCTGGGGCTCCCAAAGCCTAAGGGCTGAGGCGCCCAAGGCCAGGAGCTCCCTAAACCTAAGGGCTGGGGCGCCCCAGGCCTGGGACTCCGTAAGCCTAAACGCTGGGGCGCCCCAGGCCTGGGGCTCCCAAAGCTTAAGGGTTGGAGCGTCACAGGCCATGGGCTCCCTATGCCTTAGGGCTGGGTGCCCCCAGGCCTGGGGCTCCCAAAGACTCAGGGCTGGGGCACCACAGGCCTGGAGCTCCCACAGCCTAAGGGCTGGGTCGCCCTAGGCCTGTCGCGACCTAAGCCGAAGGGCTGGGGCGTCCCAGGCCATGGACTCCCTAACCCTAAGGGCAGGGTGCCCCCAGGCCTGGGGCTCCCAAAGCCTAAGGGCTGGGGCGCCCCAGGCCAGGGGCACCCAAAGCATAAGGGCTGGGGCGCCCCAGGCCTGGGGCTCCAAAAGCCTAAGGGCTGGGGTGCCCCAGTCCTGGGGCTCCCTAAGACAAAGGGTTGTAGCGCCCCAGCCCAGAGGCTCCCTAAGCCTAAGGGCTGGGGCGCCCCAGGCCTGGGGCTCCCTATGCCTAAGGGCGGGGCCGCCCCAGGCCTGGGGCTCCCAAAGCATAAGGGCAGGGCGCCCCAGGCCTGGGGCTCCCAAAGCCTAAAGGCTGGGACGCCGCAGACCTGGGCCTCCCCAAGCCTATGTGCTGAGCACCCCAAGACTGGGGCTCCCTAAAACTAAGGACTGGGGCGCCCCATGCCTGGCTCTCCCAAAGCCTAAGAGCTGGGGTGCCCCAGGGCTGGGGCTACCTAAGCCTAAGGGCTGGGGCGCCCCAGGCCTGGGACTCCCAAAGCCTACGTGCTGGGGCGCCCCAGGCTTGTGCTCCCAAACCTAAGGGATGGGGCATCCCAGGCTTGGCCTCCCAAAGCCTAAGGGCTGGGGCATCCCAGGCTTGGGCTCCCAAGGCCTAAGGGCTGCGGCGCCTAGGCCTGGGGCTCCCAAAATCTAAGGGCTTGGGCGCCAAGGCCTGGGGCTCCCTAAGCCTAAGGGCTGGGGCGCCCCAGGCTTGGGCTCCCAAAGCCTAAGGGCTGGGGCGCCCCAGGCCTGGGGCTCCCTAAGCCTAAGGGCTGGGGCGTAGCAGGCCTGGGGCTCCCAAAACCTAAGGGATGGGGCGCCCCAGGTCTAGGACCCTCAAAGCCTAAGGGCTGGGGTGCCCCAGGCCTGGGGCTCCCTAACACGAAGGGCTTGGACGCCATAGGCCTGTCGGGCCCAAAGCCGAAGGGCTGGGGCGTCCCAGGCCATGGGCTCCCTAAGCCTAAGGGCTGTGGCGCCCCAGGCCTGGGGCTCCCAAAGCCTAAGACCTGGGGCGTCCCAAGCCTGGGGCTATCAAAGCATAAGGTCTGGGCACCACAGGCCTGGGGCTCCCAAAGCCTAAGGGTGGGGGCGTCCCAGGCCTGGGGCTCCCAAAGCCTAAGGGCTGGGGCGCCCCAGGCCAGGGGCTCCCTAAGCCTAAGGGCTGGGGTATACCAGGCCATGGGTTCCCAAAACCTAAGGGCTGGGGCTCCCCAGGCCTGGGATTCCCAAAGCCTAAGGGCTGGGCCGCCCTAGGCCTGTCGCGCCCTAAGCCGAAGGGCTGGGGCGTCCCAGGCCATGGGCTCCCTAAGCATAAGGGCTGGGTGCCCCCAGTCCTGGGGCTCCCAAAGCCTAAGGGCTGGGGCGCCACAGGCCTGAAGCTCCCAAAGCCTAAGGGTTGAGGCGCCCCAAGCCTGGGGCTCCCAAATCGTAAGGGCTGTGGCGCCCCAGGACAGAGGCTCCCTAAGCCTAAGGGCTGGGGCGCCCAAGGCGTGGGGCTCCCTAAGCCTAAGCGCTGGGGTGCCCCAGGGTTGGAGCTCCCAAATCCTAAGGGCTGCGGCGCCCCAAGCCTTGGCTTCCTAAGGCCTAAAGGCTGTAGCGCCCCAAGCTGGGGCTCCCTAAGCCTACGCCTGGGGCGCCCAAGACCTGAGGCTCCCTAAGCCTAAGGGCTGGGGCGCCACAGGCCTGGGGCTCCCAAAGTCTAAGGGCTGGTGCTTCCAGGTCCTGGGGCTCCCTAAGCCAAAAGGCTGGGGTGCCCCAGGTCTGGAGCTCCCAAAGCCCAAGGGCTGGGGTGCCCCTGGCCTGGGGCTCCCTAAGCCTAAAGCTGGGGCGCCCAGGGCTGGGGCTCCCTAAGCCTAAGGGTTGGGCCGCCCCAGGCCTGGGGCTCCCTAAGCCTAAGGGCAGGGCGCCCCAGGCCTGGGGCTACCAAAGCCTAAGGGCTGGGGCGCCCCAAGACTGGGGCTCCCAAAGCCTAAGTGCTGGGGAGCCCCATGCCTGGGGCTCCAAAAGCCTAAGGGCTGGGGCGCCCCAGGCCTGGTTCTCCGAAAGGCTGGGTGACCCCAGGCCTGGGGCTCCCAAAGCCTAAGGGCTGGGGCGCCCCAGGTGTGGGGCTCCCAAAGCCTAAGCGCTGGGGCGCCTCAGGCCTGGGGCTCCCAAAGCCTAAGGGCTGTGGCGCCCCGGCTGGGGCTCGCAAAGCCTAAGGGCTGGGGCATCGCAGGCCTTAGGCTCCCTAAGCCTAAGGGCTGGGGCGCAACTGGGCTGGGGCCCCCAAATCCTAAGGGCGGTGGCGCCCCAGGCCTGGGACTCCCAAAACCTAAGGGCAGGAGTGCCCCAGGCCTGGGGCTCCCAAAGCCTAAGGGCTGGGTCGCCCTAGGCCTGTCGCGACCTAAGCCGAAGGGCTGGGGCGTCCCAGGCCATGGACTCCCTAACCCTAAGGGCAGGGTGCCCCCAGGCCTGGGGCTCCCAAAGCCTAAGGGCTGGGGCGCCCCAGGCCAGGGGCACCCAAAGCATAAGGGCTGGGGCGCCCCAGGCCTGGGGCTCCAAAAGCCTAAGGGCTGGGGTGCCCCAGTCCTGGGGCTCCCTAAGACAAAGGGTTGTAGCGCCCCAGCCCAGAGGCTCCCTAAGCCTAAGGGCTGGGGCGCCCCAGGCCTGGGGCTCCCTATGCCTAAGGGCGGGGCCGCCCCAGGCCTGGGGCTCCCAAAGCATAAGGGCAGGGCGCCCCAGGCCTGGGGCTCCCAAAGCCTAAAGGCTGGGACGCCGCAGACCTGGGCCTCCCCAAGCCTATGTGCTGAGCACCCCAAGACTGGGGCTCCCTAAAACTAAGGACTGGGGCGCCCCATGCCTGGCTCTCCCAAAGCCTAAGAGCTGGGGTGCCCCAGGGCTGGGGCTACCTAAGCCTAAGGGCTGGGGCGCCCCAAGCCTGGGACTCCCAAAGCCTACGTGCTGGGGCGCTCCAGGCTTGTGCTCCCAAACCTAAGGGATGGGGCATCCCAGGCTTGGCCTCCCAAAGCCTAAGGGCTGGGGCATCCCAGGCTTGGGCTCCCAAGGCCTAAGGGCTGCGGCGCCTAGGCCTGGGGCTCCCAAAATCTAAGGGCTTGGGCGCCAAGGCCTGGGGCTCCCTAAGCCTAAGGGCTGGGGCGCCCCAGGCTTGGGCTCCCAAAGCCTAAGGGCTGGGGCGCCCCAGGCCTGGGGCTCCCTAAGCCTAAGGGCTGGGGCGTAGCAGGCCTGGGGCTCCCAAAACCTAAGGGATGGGGCGCCCCAGGTCTGGGACCCTCAAAGCCTAAGGGCTGGGGTGCCCCAGGCCTGGGGCTCCCTAACACGAAGGGCTTGGACGCCATAGGCCTGTCGGGCCCAAAGCCGAAGGGCTGGGGCGTCCCAGGCCATGGGCTCCCTAAGCCTAAGGGCTGTGGCGCCCCAGGCCTGGGGCTCCCAAAGCCTAAGACCTGGGGCGTCCCAAGCCTGGGGCTATCAAAGCATAAGGTCTGGGCACCACAGGCCTGGGGCTCCCAAAGCCTAAGGGTGGGGGCGTCCCAGGCCTGGGGCTCCCAAAGCCTAAGGGCTGGGGCGCCCCAGGCCAGGGGCTCCCTAAGCCTAAGGGCTGGGGTATACCAGGCCATGGGTTCCCAAAACCTAAGGGCTGGGGCTCCCCAGGCCTGGGATTCCCAAAGCCTAAGGGCTGGGCCGCCCTAGGCCTGTCGCGCCCTAAGCCGAAGGGCTGGGGCGTCCCAGGCCATGGGCTCCCTAAGCATAAGGGCTGGGTGCCCCCAGTCCTGGGGCTCCCAAAGCCTAAGGGCTGGGGCGCCACAGGCCTGAAGCTCCCAAAGCCTAAGGGTTGAGGCGCCCCAAGCCTGGGGCTCCCAAATCGTAAGGGCTGTGGCGCCCCAGGACAGAGGCTCCCTAAGCCTAAGGGCTGGGGCGCCCAAGGCGTGGGGCTCCCTAAGCCTAAGCGCTGGGGTGCCCCAGGGTTGGAGCTCCCAAATCCTAAGGGCTGCGGCGCCCCAAGCCTTGGCTTCCTAAGGCCTAAAGGCTGTAGCGCCCCAAGCTGGGGCTCCCTAAGCCTACGCCTGGGGCGCCCAAGACCTGAGGCTCCCTAAGCCTAAGGGCTGGGGCGCCACAGGCCTGGGGCTCCCAAAGTCTAAGGGCTGGTGCTTCCAGGTCCTGGGGCTCCCTAAGCCAAAAGGCTGGGGTGCCCCAGGTCTGGAGCTCCCAAAGCCCAAGGGCTGGGGTGCCCCTGGCCTGGGGCTCCCTAAGCCTAAAGCTGGGGCGCCCAGGGCTGGGGCTCCCTAAGCCTAAGGGTTGGGCCGCCCCAGGCCTGGGGCTCCCTAAGCCTAAGGGCAGGGCGCCCCAGGCCTGGGGCTCCCAAAGCCTAAGGGCTGGGGCGCCCCAAGACTGGGGCTCCCAAAGCCTAAGAGCTGCGGTGCCCCAGGGCTGGGGCTACCGAAGCCTAAGGGCTGGGGCGCCCCAGGCCTGGGACTTGCAAAGCCTAAGTGCTGGGACGCCTAGGGCTAGGGCTCCCAAAACCTAAGGACTGGGGTGCCCCAGTGTTAGGGCTCCCAGTCTAAGGGCTGGGGCGCCTCAGACCTGCGCCTCCCAAAGCCTAAGGGCTTGGGTGCCCAGGCTTGGGCTCCCAAAGCCTAAGGGCTGGGGCGCGCCAGGACTGGGGCTCCCTAAGCCGAAGGGCTGGGGCGTACCAGGCCTGGAGCTCCCTATGCCGAAGGGCTGGGGCACACTAGGACTGTCGCGCCCTAAGCTGAAGGGCTGGGGCGTCCCAGGCCATGGGCTCCCTAAGCCTAAAGCAGGGACGACTCAGGCCTGGGGCTCCCTAAGCCGAAGAGCTGGGTCCCCCTAGACCTGGGGCTCCCTAAGCCTAAGGGCTGGGGCGCCACAGGCGTGGGGCTCCCAAAGCCTAAGCGCTGGGGCGCCACAGGTCTGGGGCTCCCAAAGGCTAAGGGCTGGGGCGCCACGATGAGGCTCCCAAAGCCTAAGGGCTGGGGCGCCCCAGGCCAGGGGCTCCCTAAACCTAAGGGCTGGGGCGTACCAGGACTGGGACTCACAAAGCCTAAGGGCTGGGGCGCCCCAGGCCACGGGCTCCCTAAACCTAAGGGCTGGGGCGTACCAGGCCTGGGACTCCCAAACCTAAGGGTTGGGGTGCCCATGGCCTGGGGCTCCCAAAACCTACGGGCTAGGGCAACCTAGTCCTGTCGCACCCTAATCCGAAGGGCTGGGGCGTTTCAGGCCATGCGCTCCCTAAGCTTAAGGGCTGGGGCGCCCCAGGCCTGGTTCTCCGAAAGGCTGGGTGACCCCAGGCCTGGGGCTCCCAAAGCCTAAGGGCTGGGGCACCCCAGGTGTGGGGCTCCCAAAGCCTAAGCGCTGGGGCGCCTCAGGCCTGGGGCTCCCAAAGTTAAGGGCTGTGACGCCCCGGCTGGGGCTCGCAAAGCCTAAGGGCTGGGGCGCCCCTGGCCTGGGGCTCCCTAAGCCGAAGGGCTGGGGCGCCTTAGGCCTGGGGCACCGAAAGCCTAAGGGCTGTGGCGCCCCAGGTCTGGGGCTCCGTAAGCCTAAGGGCTGGGGCGCCCAGGCCTGGGGCCCCCAAAGCCTAAGGGCTGGGGCGTCGCAGGCCTTGGGTTCCCGAAGCCTAAGGGCTGGGGCGCCCCAGGCGTGGGGCTCCCAAAGCCTAAGCGCTGGGGTGCCCCAGGCCTGGGGCTCCCAAAGCCTAAGGGCTGTGGCGCCCCGGTTGGGGCTCCCAAAGCCTGAGGGCTGAGGGGCCCCAGGCCAGGGGCTCCCTAAACCTAAGGGCTGGGGCGCCCCAGGCCTGGGGCTCCCTAAGCCGAAGGCTGGGGCGCCCTAAGCCTGGGGCACCCAAAGCCTAAGTGCTGTGGCGCCCCAGGCCTCGCACTCCGTAAGCCTAAAGGCTGGGGCGCCCCAGGCCTGGGGCTCCCAAAGCTTAAGGGTTGGAGCGTCGCAGGTCTTGGGCTCCCGAAACCTAAGGGCTGGGGCGTCACAGGCCATGGGCTCCCTATGCCTTAGGGCTGGGTGCCCCCAGCCCTGGGGCTCCCAAAGACTCAGGGCTGGGGCACCACAGGCCTGGAGCTCCCACAGCCTAAGGGCTGGGGCGCCCCAGGCCTGGAGCACCCAAAGCCTAAGGGCTGGGGCGCCCCAGGCCTGCTGCACCCAAAGCCTAAGGGCTGGGGGGCCCCATGCCTGGGGCTCCCTAGGACAAAGGGCTGTGGCGTCCCAGGCCAGAGGCTCCCTAAGTCTAAGGGTGGGGCACCCCAGGCCTCGGGCTCCCTAAGACTAAGGGCTGGGGCGCCCCAGGCTGCGGCTCCCAAAGCCTAAGGGCTGGGCTGCCCCAGGCCTGGTGCTCCCAAAACCTAAGGGCTGGGGCTCCCCAGGCCTGGGGCTCCCTATGCCAAAGGGCTAGGGAGCCCTAGGCCTGGGGCACCCAAAGCCAAAGGTTTAGGGTGCCTCAAGCCTGGGGCTCCCAAATCCTAAGGCTGGGGCTCCCCAGTCCTAGGGCTCCCAAAGCCTAAGGGCTGGGGCGCCACAGGCCTGAAGCTCCCAAAGCCTAAGGGTTGGGGCGCCCCAAGTCTGGGGCTCCCAAATCCTAAGGGCTGTGGCACCCCAGGGCAGAGGCTCCCTAAGCCTAAGGGCTGGGGCGCCCAAGGCGTGGGGCTCCCTAAGCCTAAGCGCTGGGGTGCCCCAGGGTTGGAGCTCCCAAATCCTAAGGGCTGCGGCGCCCCAAGCCTGGGCTTCCTTAGACCTAAAGGCTGTAGCGCCCCAAGCTGGGGCTCCCTAAGCCTACGCCTGGGGTGCCCAAGACCTGAGGCTCCCTAAGCCTAAGGGCTGGGGCGCCACAGGCCTGGGGCTCCCAAAGTCTAAGGGCTGGTGCTTCCAGGTCCTGGGGCTCCCTAAGCCAAAAGGCTGGGGTGCCCCAGGTCTGGAGCTCCCAAAGCCCAAGGGCTGGGGTGCCCCTGGCCTGGGGCTCCCTAAGCCTAAAGCTGGGGCGCCCAGGGCTGGGGCTCCCTAAGCCTAAGGGTTGGGCCGCCCCAGGCCTGGGGCTCCCTAAGCCTAAGGGCAGGGCGCACCAGGCCTGGGGCTCCCACAGCCTAAGGGCTGGGGCGCCCCAAGACTGGGGCTCCCAAAGCCTAAGAGCTGCGGTGCCCCAGGGCTGGGGCTACCGAAGCCTAAGGGCTGGGGCGCCCCAGGCCTGGGACTTGCAAAGCCTAAGTGCTGGGACGCCTAGGGCTAGGGCTCCCAAAACCTAAGGGCTGGGGTGCCCCAGTGTTAGGGCTCCCAGTCTAAGGGCTGGGGCACCTCAGACCTGGGCCTCCCAAAGCCTAAGGGCTTGGGTGCCCCAGGCTTGGGCTCCCAAAGCCTAAGGGCTGGGGCGCGCCAGGACTGGGGCTCCCTAAGCCTAAGGGCTGGAGCGTACCAGGCCTGGAGCTCCCTATGCCGAAGGGCTGGGGCACCCTAGGACTGTCGCGCCCTAAGCTGAAGGGCTGGGGCGTCCCAGGCCATGGGCTCCCTAAGCCTAAGGGCAGGGACGACTCAGGCCTGGGGCTCCCTAAGCCGAAGAGCTGGGTACCCCCAGGCCTGGGGCTCCCTAAGCCTAAGGGCTGGGTCGCCACAGGCGTGGGGCTCCCAAAGCCTAAGCGCTGGGGCGCAACAGGTCTGGGGCTCCCAAAGGCTAAGGGCTGGGGCGCCCCGATGGGGCTCCCAAAGCCTAAGGGCTGAGGCGCCCCAGGCCAGGGGCTCCCTAAACCTAAGGGCTAGGGCACCCCAGGCCTGGGGCTCCCTAAGCCGAAGGACTGGGGCGTCGCAGGCATTGGGCTCCCGAAGCCTAAGGGCTGTGTCGCCCCTGGCCTGGGGCGCCCAAAACCTAAGGGCTGGGGCGTCCCAGGACTGGGGCTCCGTAAGCCTAAGGGCTGGGGCGCCCCAGCCCTGGGGCCCCCAAAGCCTAAAGGCTGGGGCGTCGCAGGCTTTGGGCTCCCGAAGCCTAAGGGCTGGGGCGCCCCTGGCCTGGGGCTCCCAAAGCCTAAGGGCTGGGGCGCCCCAGGCCAGGGGCTCCCTAAACCTAAGGGCTGGGGCGTACCAGGACTGGGACTCACAAAGCCTAAGGGCTGGGGCGCCCCAGGCCACGGGCTCCCTAAACCTAAGGGCTGGGGCGTACCAGGCCTGGGACTACCAAACCTAAGGGTTGAGGTGCCCATGGCCTGGGGCTCCCAAAACCTACGGGCTAGGGCAACCTAGTCCTGTCGCGCCCTAATCCGAAGGGCTGGGGCGTTTCAGGCCATGGGCTCCCTAAGCTTAAGGGCTGGGGCGCCCCAGGCCTGGTTCTCCGAAAGGCTGGGTGACCCCAGGCCTGGGGCTCCCAAAGCCTAAGGGCTGGGGCGCCCCAGGTGTGGGGCTCCCAAAGCCTAAGCGCTGGGGCGCCTCAGGCCTGGGGCTCCCAAAGCCTAAGGGCTGTGGCGCCCCGGCTGGGGCTCGCAAAGCCTTAGGGCTGGGAGGCCCCAGGCCTGGGGCTCCCTAAGCCGAAGGGCTGGGGCGCCTTAGGCCTGGGGCGCCGAAAGCCTAAGGGCTGTGGCGCCCCAGGTCTGGGGCTCCGTAAGCCTAAGGCTGGGGCGCCCAGGCCTGAGGCTCCCAAAGCCTAAGGGCTGGGGCGTCGCAGGCCTTGGGCTCCCGAAGCCTAAGGGCTGGGGCGACGCAGGCCTTGAGATCCCTAAGCCGAAGGGCTGGGGCGCCCCAGGCCTGGGGCTCCCAAATCCTAAGGGCGTGGGCGCCCTAGGCCTGTTGCGCCCTAAGCCAAAGGGCTGGGGCTTTGCAGGCCATGGACGCCCTAAGCCTAAGGGCTGGGGCGCCCCAGGCCTGGTGCTCCCTATGCGTAAGGACTGAGAAGCCCCAGGCCTGGGGCTCTGAAAGGCTGGGTGCCCCCAGGCCTGGGGCTCCCTAAGCCTAAGGGCTGGGGCGCCCCAGGCGTGGGGCTCCCAAAGCCCAAGCGCTGAGGCGCCCCAGGCCTGGGGCTCCCTATGCCTAAGGGCTGAGAAGCCCCAGGCCTGGGGCTCTGAAAGGCTGGGCGCCCCCAGGCCTGGGGCTCCCTAAGCCTAAGGGCTGGGGCACCCCAGGCGTGGGGCTCCCAAAGCCTAAGCGCTGAAGCGGCCCAGGCCTGGGGCTCCCACAGCCTAAGGGCTGTGGCGCCCCGGCTGGGGCTCCCAAAGCCTAAGGGCTGAGGCGCCCAAGGCCAGGGGCTCCCTAAACCTAAGGGCTGGGACGCCCCAGGCCTGGGACTCCGTAAGCCTAAACGCTGGGGCGCCCCAGGCCTGGGGCTCCCAAAGCTTAAGGGTTGGAGCGTCACAGGCCATGGGCTCCCTATGCCTTAGGGCTGGGTGCCCCCAGGCCTGGGGCTCCCAAAGACTCAGGGCTGGGGCACCACAGGCCTGGAGCTCCCACAGCCTAAGGGCTGGGGCGCCCCAGGCCTGGAGCACCCAAAGCCTAAGGGCTGGGGCGCCCCAGGCCTGCTGCACCCAAAGCCTAAGGGCTGGGTGGCCCCATGCCTGGGGCTCCCTAAGACAAAGGGCTGTGGCGTCCCAGGCCAGAGGCTGCCTAAATCTAAGGGTTGGGGCACCCCAGGCCTCAGGCTCCCTAAGACTAAGGGCTGGGGGGCCCCAGGCTGGGGCTCCCAAAGCCTAAGGGCTGGGGCGCCCCAGGCCTGGAGCTCCCAAAGTCTAAGGGCTGGGGCGCCCCGGCCAGGTGCAGCAAAAGTCTAAGGGCTGGGGCGCCCCAGTCCTGGTACTCCCTATGCCGAAGGTCTCGGACGCCCTAGGCCTGGGGCGCCCAAAGACTAATGGCTGTGGCGCCACAGCCTGGGGCTCCTTAAGCCTAAGGGCTGGGGCTCTTCAGGATTGGGCTCCCAAAGCCTAAGGACTTGTGCGCCCGAGGCTTCGGCTCCCAAAGCCTAAGGGCTATGGCGCCCCAGCCTGGGGATCCCTAAGCCTAAGGGCTGGGGCGCTTGAGGTTGGGGCTCCCAAAGCCTAAGGGCTCGGGCGTCGCAGTCCTTGGGCTCCCTAAGCCTAAGGGCTGGGGAGTCCCAGGCCAGGGGCTCCCAACGCCTAAGGGCTGGGGCACCCAAGGATTGGGGCTCCCAAAGCCTAAGGGCTGGGGCGCCCCAGGCAAGGGGCTCCCTAAGCCTAAGGTCTGGGGCATTCCAGGTCTGGGGCTCCCAAAACCTAAGGGTTGGGGCGCCCCAGGTTTGGGAAACCCAAAACCTAACGGCTGGGGCGCCCCAGGCCTGGGGCTCCCTAAGCTTAAGGGCTGGGACGCCCCAGGCCTGGGGATCCCTAAGCCGAAGAGCTAGGGTCCCAGGCCAGGGGCTCCCAACGCCTAAGGGCTGGGGCACCCAAGGATTGGGGCTCCCAAAGCCTAAGGGCTGGGGCGCCCCAGGCAAGGGGCTCCCTAAGCCTAAGGTCTGGGGCATTCCAGGTCTGGGGCTCCCAAAACCTAAGGGTTGGGGCGCCCCAGGCCTGAGGCTCCAAAAGCGTAAGGGCTGGAGCGCACCGGCATGGGGCTCCCAAGCTTAAGGGCTGGGGCGCACCGGCCTGGGGCTACCAAAATCTAAGGGCAGGGGCGCCCCAGGCCTGGGGCACCCAAAGCCTAAGGGCTGGGGCGCCCCAGGCCTGGGGCACCCAAAGCCTAAGGGCTGGGGCGCCCCAGGCCTGGGACTCCCGAAGCCTAAGGGCTGGGGTGCCCCAAGCCTGGGGCTCCCAAAACCTAAGGGCTGGGGCATCGCAGGATTGGGCTCCATAAACCTAAGTGCTGGGGCGCCTCAGGCCTGGGGCTCGCAAATACTAAGGGCGGGGACGCCCCAGGACTGGGGCTACCAAAATCTAAGGGTAGGGGCGCCCCAGGCCTGGGGCACCCAAAGCCTAAGGGCTGGGGCGCCCCAGGCCTGGGACTCCCGAAGCCTAAGGGCTGGGGTGCCCCAAGCCTGGGGCTCCCAAAGCCTAAGGGCTGGGGCGCCCTAGTCCTGTCCCGCTCTAAGCCGAAGGGCTGGGGCGTCCCAGGGTATGGGATCCCTAAGCCTAAGGGCTGGGGAGCCCCAGGCCTCGGGCCCCCTAAGCCTAAGGGCTGGGACGCCCCAGGCCTGGGGCTCCCAAAGCCTAAGGACTGGGGCGCCCCAGGCCAGGGGCTCCCTAAACCTAAGAGCTGGGGTGCCCCAGGCCTGGTGCTCCCTAAGCCGAAGGGCTGGGGCGTCGCAGGCCTTGGGCTCCCTAAGCCTAAGTGCTGGGGCGCACCGGGCCTGGGGCTCCCAAAGCCTAAGGGCGGGTGCGTCCCAGGCCTGGGGCTCCCAAAGCCTAAGTGCTGGGGCGCCCCAGGCCAGGGGCTCCCTAATCCTAAGGGCTGCGGTATACCAGGCCATGGGCTCCCAAAACCTAAGGGCTGGGGCTCCCCAGGCCTGAGACTCCCAAAGCCTAAGGGCTGGGGCGCCCTAGGCCTGTCGCGTCCTAAGCCGAAGGGCTGGTGCGTCCCAGGCCATGGGCTCCCTAAGCCTAAGGGCTGGGTGCCCCCAGGCCTGGGGCTCCCAAAGCCTAAGGGCTGGGGGTCCCCAGGCCAGGGGCTCCCAAAGCCTAAGGGCTGGGGCGCCCCAGGCCTGGGGCTCCCAAAGCCTAAGGGCTGGGGCGCCACAGGCCTGAAGCTCCCAAAGCCTAAGGGTTGGGGCGCCCCAAGCCTGGGGCACCTAAAGCCTAAAGGCTGGGGCGCCCCAGGCCTGGGGCTCCCAAATCCTAAGGGCTCTGGCACCCCAGGCCAGAGGCTCCCTAAGCCTAAGGACTGGGGCGCCCAAGGCATGGGGATCCCTAAGCCTAAGGGCTGGGGTTCCCCAGGGTTGGAGCTCCGAAATCCTAAGGGCTGCGGCGCCCCAAGCCTGGGCCTCCTTAAGCCTAAAGGCTGTAGCGCCCCAACCTGGGGCTCCCTAAGCCTAGGGTTGGGGCGCCCAGGACCGGGGGTTCCCTAAGCCTAATGGCTGGTGCTTCCCAGTCCTGGGGCTCCCTAAGCCAAAAGACTGGAGTGCCCCAGGTCTGGAGCTCCCAAAGCCCAAGGGCTGGGGCGCCCCAGGCCTGGGGCTCCCTAAGCCTAAGAGCTAGGGCGCCCAGGGCTGGGGCTCCCTAAGCCTAAGAGTTAGGCCGCCCCAGGCCTGGGGCTTCCTAAGCGTAAGGGCAGGGCGCCCCAGGCCTGGGGCTCCCAAAGCCTAAGGGCCGGGGCGCCGCCGACCTGGGCCTTCCAAAGCCTAAGGGCTGGGGAACCCCTAGACTGGGGCTCCCAAAGCCTAAGGGCTTATGCGCCCCCTGCCTGGGGCTACCTAAGCCGAAGGGCTGGGGCGCCCTAGGACTGTCGCGCCCTAAGCCGAAGGGCTGGGGCGTCCCAGTCCATGGCATCCCTAAGCCTAAGGGCAGGGACGACTCAGGCCTGGGGCTCCTTAAGCCGAAGAGCTGGGTCCCCCCAGGCCTGGGGCTCCCTAAGCCTAAGGGCTGGGGCGCCACAGGCCTGGGGCTCCCAAAACCTATGGGCTGGGGCGTCCCAGCATGGGGCTCCCAAATCCTAAGGGCAGGGGCGCCCTAGGACTTTCGCGCCCTAAGCCGAAGGGCTGGGGCGCCACAGGCCTGGGGCTCCCAAAACCTATGGGCTGGGGCGTCCCAGCATGGGGCTCCCAAATCCTAAGGGCAGGGGCGCCCTAGGACTTTCGCGCCCTAAGCCGAAGGGCTGGGGCGTCCCAGGCCATGGGATGCCTAAGCCTAAGGGCAGGGACGACTCAGGCCTGGGGCTCCCTAAGCCTAAGGGCTGGGGCGCCCCGATGGGGCTCCCAAAGCCTAAGGGGTGAGGCGCCCCAGGCCAGGGGCTCCCTAAGCCGAAGGGCTGGGGCGTCACAGGCCTTGGGCTCCCGAAGCCTAAGGGCTGGGGCGCCCCTGGCCTGGGGCTCCCAAAGCCTAAGGGCTGGGGCGCCCTAGGCCTGGGGCTCCGTAAGCCTAAGGGATGGGGCGCCCCAGCCCTTGGGCCCCCAAAGCCTAAGGGCTGGGGCGTCGCTGGCTTTGGGCTTCCCAAGCCTAAGGGCTGGGGCGCCCCTGGCCTGGGGCTCCCAAAGCCTAAAGGCTGGGGCGCCCAAGGCCTGAGGCCCCCAAAGCTAAGGGCTGGGGCGCCCCAGGCCTGGGGCTCCCAAAGCCTAAGGGCTGGGGTGCCCCAGGCCAGGGGCTCCCTAAACCTAAGGGCTGGGGCGTACCAGGCCTGGGACTCCCAAACCTAAGGGCTGGGGTGCCACAGGCCTGGGGCTCCCAAAACCTAAGGGCTCGGGCAACCTAGGCCTGTCGCGCCTTAAGCGGAAGGGCTGGGGCGTCCCAGGCCTGGGACTCCCAAAGCCTAAGGGCTGGGGCGCCCTAGGCCTGTCGCGCCCTAAGCCGAAGGGCTGGCGCGTCCCGGGCCAAGGGCTCCCTAAGCCTAAGGGCTGGGTGCTCCCAGGCCTGGGGCTCCCAAAGCCTAAGGGCTGGTGCTTCCCAGTCCTGGGGCTCCCCAAGCCAAAAGACTGGAGTGCCCCAGGTTTGGAGCTCCCAAAGCCCAAGGGCAGGTGCGCCCCAGGCCTGTGGCTCCCTAAGCCTAAGAGCTGGAGCGCCCAGGGCTGGGGCTCCCTAAGCCTAAGGGTTGGGCCGCCCCAGGCCTGGGGCTTCCTAAGCCTAAGGGCAGGGCGCCCCAGGCCTCGGGCTCCCAAAGCCTAAGGGCCGGGGCGCCGCAGACCTGGGCCTTCCAAAGCCTAAGGGCTGGGGCGCCCAAGGCCTGGGACTTCCAAAGCCTAAGTGCTGGGGCGCCCAGGGCTTGGGCTCCCAAAGCCTAAGGGCTGGGGTGCCCCAGGGCTAGGGCTCCCAGTCTAAGGGCTGGGGCGCCGCAGACCTGGGCCTCCCAAAGCCTAAGGGCTTGGGCACCCCAGGCTTTGGCTCCCAAAGCCTAAGGGTTGGGGCACGCCAGGCCTGGGGCTCCCTAAGCCTAAGGGCTGGGGCGCCCTAGGCCTGTCGCGTCCTAAGCCGAAGGGCTGGTGCGTCCCAGGCCATGGGCTCCCTAAGCCTAAGGGCTTGGTGCCCCCAGGCCTGGGGCTCCCAAAGCCTAAGGGCTGGGGGTCCCCAGGCCAGGGGCTCCCAAAGCCTAAGGGCTGGGGCGCCCCAGGCCTGGGGCTCCCAAAGCCTAAGGGCTGGGGCGCCACAGGCCTGAAGCTCCCAAAGCCTAAGGGTTGGGGCGCCCCAAGCCTGGGGCACCTAAAGCCTAAAGGCTGGGGCGCCCCAGGCCTGGGGCTCCCAAATCCTAAGGGCTCTGGCACCCCAGGCCAGAGGCTCCCTAAGCCTAAGGACTGGGGCGCCCAAGGCATGGGGATCCCTAAGCCTAAGGGCTGGGGTTCCCCAGGGTTGGAGCTCCGAAATCCTAAGGGCTGCGGCGCCCCAAGCCTGGGCCTCCTTAAGCCTAAAGGCTGTAGCGCCCCAACCTGGGGCTCCCTAAGCCTAGGGTTGGGGCGCCCAGGACCGGGGGTTCCCTAAGCCTAATGGCTGGTGCTTCCCAGTCCTGGGGCTCCCTAAGCCAAAAGACTGGAGTGCCCCAGGTCTGGAGCTCCCAAAGCCCAAGGGCTGGGGCGCCCCAGGCCTGGGGCTCCCTAAGCCTAAGAGCTAGGGCGCCCAGGGCTGGGGCTCCCTAAGCCTAAGAGTTAGGCCGCCCCAGGCCTGGGGCTTCCTAAGCGTAAGGGCAGGGCGCCCCAGGCCTGGGGCTCCCAAAGCCTAAGGGCCGGGGCGCCGCCGACCTGGGCCTTCCAAAGCCTAAGGGCTGGGGAACCCCTAGACTGGGGCTCCCAAAGCCTAAGGGCTTATGCGCCCCCTGCCTGGGGCTACCTAAGCCGAAGGGCTGGGGCGCCCTAGGACTGTCGCGCCCTAAGCCGAAGGGCTGGGGCGTCCCAGTCCATGGCATCCCTAAGCCTAAGGGCAGGGACGACTCAGGCCTGGGGCTCCTTAAGCCGAAGAGCTGGGTCCCCCCAGGCCTGGGGCTCCCTAAGCCTAAGGGCTGGGGCGCCACAGGCCTGGGGCTCCCAAAACCTATGGGCTGGGGCGTCCCAGCATGGGGCTCCCAAATCCTAAGGGCAGGGGCGCCCTAGGACTTTCGCGCCCTAAGCCGAAGGGCTGGGGCGCCACAGGCCTGGGGCTCCCAAAACCTATGGGCTGGGGCGTCCCAGCATGGGGCTCCCAAATCCTAAGGGCAGGGGCGCCCTAGGACTTTCGCGCCCTAAGCCGAAGGGCTGGGGCGTCCCAGGCCATGGGATGCCTAAGCCTAAGGGCAGGGACGACTCAGGCCTGGGGCTCCCTAAGCCTAAGGGCTGGGGCGCCCCGATGGGGCTCCCAAAGCCTAAGGGGTGAGGCGCCCCAGGCCAGGGGCTCCCTAAGCCGAAGGGCTGGGGCGTCACAGGCCTTGGGCTCCCTAAGCCTAAGGGCTGGGGCGCCCCTGGCCTGGGGCTCCCAAAGCCTAAGGGCTGGGGCGCCCTAGGCCTGGGGCTCCGTAAGCCTAAGGGATGGGGCGCCCCAGCCCTTGGGCCCCCAAAGCCTAAGGGCTGGGGCGTCGCTGGCTTTGGGCTTCCCAAGCCTAAGGGCTGGGGCGCCCCTGGCCTGGGGCTCCCAAAGCCTAAGGGCTGGGGCGCCCAAGGCCTGAGGCCCCCAAAGCTAAGGGCTGGGGCGCCCCAGGCCTGGGGCTCCCAAAGCCTAAGGGCTGGGGTGCCCCAGGCCAGGGGCTCCCTAAACCTAAGGGCTGGGGCGTACCAGGCCTGGGACTCCCAAACCTAAGGGCTGGGGTGCCACAGGCCTGGGGCTCCCAAAACCTAAGGGCTCGGGCAACCTAGGCCTGTCGCGCCTTAAGCGGAAGGGCTGGGGCGTCCCAGGCCTGGGACTCCCAAAGCCTAAGGGCTGGGGCGCCCTAGGCCTGTCGCGCCCTAAGCCGAAGGGCTGGCGCGTCCCGGGCCAAGGGCTCCCTAAGCCTAAGGGCTGGGTGCTCCCAGGCCTGGGGCTCCCAAAGCCTAAGGGCTGGTGCTTCCCAGTCCTGGGGCTCCCCAAGCCAAAAGACTGGAGTGCCCCAGGTTTGGAGCTCCCAAAGCCCAAGGGCAGGTGCGCCCCAGGCCTGTGGCTCCCTAAGCCTAAGAGCTGGAGCGCCCAGGGCTGGGGCTCCCTAAGCCTAAGGGTTGGGCCGCCCCAGGCCTGGGGCTTCCTAAGCCTAAGGGCAGGGCGCCCCAGGCCTCGGGCTCCCAAAGCCTAAGGGCCGGGGCGCCGCAGACCTGGGCCTTCCAAAGCCTAAGGGCTGGGGCGCCCAAGGCCTGGGACTTCCAAAGCCTAAGTGCTGGGGCGCCCAGGGCTTGGGCTCCCAAAGCCTAAGGGCTGGGGTGCCCCAGGGCTAGGGCTCCCAGTCTAAGGGCTGGGGCGCCGCAGACCTGGGCCTCCCAAAGCCTAAGGGCTTGGGCACCCCAGGCTTTGGCTCCCAAAGCCTAAGGGTTGGGGCGCGCCAGGCCTGGGGCTCCCTAAGCCTAAGGGCTGGGGCGTTCCAGGTCTGGGGCTCCCAAAACCTAAGGGTTGGGGCGCCCCAGGTTTGGGAAACTCAAAACCTAATGGCTGGGGCGCCCCAGGCCTGGGGCTCCCTAAGCTTAAGGGCTGGGACACCCCAGGCCTGGGGCTCCCTAATCCGAAGAGCTGGGTCCCCCCAGGCCTGGGGCTCCCTAAGCCTAAGGGCTGGGGCGCCCCAGGCCTGTGGCTCCCAAAGCCTAAGGGCTGGGCGCCACAGGACTGGGGCTCACAAAACCTATGGGCTGGGGCGTCCCAGCATGGGGCTCCCAAATCCTAAGGGCTGGGGCGCCCTAGGACTGTCCCGCCCTAAGCCGAAGGGCTGGGGCGTCCCAGGCCATGGGATCTCTAAGCCTAAGGGCAGGGACGACTCAGGCCTGGGGTCCCTAAGCCGAAGAGCTGGGTCCCCCCAGGCCTGGGGCTCCCTAAGCCTAAGGGCTGGGGCACCACAGGCCTGGGGCTCCCAAAGCCTAAGGGCTGGGGCGCCCTGATGGGGCTCCCAAAGCCTAAGGGGTGAGGCGCCCCAGGCCAGGGGCTCCCTAAGCCGAAGGACTGGGGCGTCACAGGCCTTGAGCTCCCGAAGCCTAAGGGCTGGGGCGCCCTGATGGGGCTCCCAAAGCCTAAGGGGTGAGGCGCCCCAGGCCAGGGGCTCCCTAAGCCGAAGGGCTGGGGCGTCACAGGCCTTGAGCCCCCAAAGCCAAAGGGCTGGGGCGTCGCAGGCCTTGGGCTTCCCAAGCCTAAGGGCTGGGGCGTCCCTGGCCTGGGGTTCCCAAAGCCTAAGGGCTGGGGCGCCCCAGGCCTGGGGCTCCCAAAGGTAAGGGCTGGAGCGCCCCAGGCCTGGGGCTCCCAAAGCCTAAGGGCTGGGGTGCCCCAGGCCAGGGACTCCCTAAACCTAATGGCTGGGGCGTACCAGGCCTGGGACTCCCAAAGTCTAAGGGCTGGTGCGCCCCAGGTTTGGGCTCCCAAAGCCTAAAGGCTTCGGCGCCCCAGGCTTGGGCTCCCAAAACCTAAGGGCTGGGGAGCCCCAGGCCTGGAGCTCCCAAAGTCTAAGGGCTGGGGCGCCCCGGCCAGGTGCTCCAAAAGCCTAAGGGCTGGGGCGCCCCAGTCCTGGTACTCCCTATGCCGAAGGGCTTGGGCGCCCTAGGCCTGGGGCGCCCAAAGCCTAATGGCTGTGGCGCCACAGCCTGGGGCTCCTTAAGCCTAAGGGCTGGGGCGCTTCAGGATTGGGCTCCCAAAGCCTAAGGACTTGTGCGCCCCAGGCTTCGGCTCTCAAAGCCTAAGGGCTATGGCGCCCCAGCCTGGGGATCCCTAAGCCTAAGGACTGGGGCGCTTGAGGCTTGGGGCTCCCAAAGCCTAAGGGCTGGGGCGTCGCAGGCCTGGGACTCCCAAAGCCTAAGGGCTGGCGCGTCCCAGGCCATGGGATCCCTAAGCCTAAGGGCTGGGTGCTCCCAGGCCTGGGGCTCCCAAAGCCTAAGGGCTGGTGCTTCCCAGTCCTGGGGCTCCCCAAGCCAAAAGACTGGAGTGCCCCAGGTCTGGAGCTCCCAAAGCCCAAGGGCTGGTGCGCCCCAGGCCTGTGGCTCCCTAAGCCTAAGAGCTGGGGCGCCCAGGGCTGGGGCACCCTAAGCCTAAGGGTTGGGCCGCCCCAGGCCTGGGGCTTCCTAAGCCTAAGGGCAGGGCGCCCCAGGCCTCGGGCTCCCAAAGCCTAAGGGCCGGAGCGCCGCAGACCTGGGCCTTCCAAAGCCTAAGGGCTGGGGCGCCCCCTGCCTGGGGCTACCTAAGCCTAAGGGCTGGGGCGCCCCAGGCCTGAGACTTCCAAAGCCTAAGTGCTGGGGCGCCCAGGGCTTGGGCTCCCAAAGCCTAAGGGCTGGGGTGCCCCAGGGCTAGGGCTCCCAGTCTAAGGGTTGGGGCGCCGCAGACCTGGGCCTCCCAAAGCCTAAGGGCTTGGGCACCCCAGACTTGGGCTCCCAAAGCCTAAGGGCTGGGGCGCGCCAGGCCTGGGGCTCCCTAAGCCTAAGGGCTGGGGCGTTCCAGGTCTGGGGCTCCCAAAGCCTAAGGGCTGGGCGCCACAGGCCTGGGGCTCCCTAAGCCGAAGGGCTGGGGCGTCACAGGCCTTCGGCTCCCGAAGCCTAAGGACTGGGGCGCCCCTGGACTGGGGCCCCCAAAGCCTAAGGGCTGGGGCGCCCCAGGCCTGGGGCTCCGTAAGCCTAAGGTATGGGGCGCCCCAGCCCTTGAGCCCCCAAAGCCAAAGGGCTGGGGCGTCGCAGGCCTTGGGCTTCCCAAGCCTAATGGCTGGGGCGCCCGGGGCCTGGGGCTCCCAAAGCCTAAGGGCTGGGGCGCCCCAGGCCTGGGGCTCCCAAAGTTAAGGCTGGGGCGCCCCAGGCCTGGGGCTCCCAAAGCCTAAGGGCTGGAGTGCCCCAGGCCAGGGGCTCCCTAAACCTAAGGGCTGGGGCGTACCAGGCCTGGGACTCCCAAACCTAAGGGCTGGGGTGCCACAGGCTTGGGTCTCCAAAATCTAATGGTTCGGGCAACCTAGGCCTCTCGCGCCTTAAGCGGAAGGGCTGGGGCGTCCCAGGCCTGGGACTCCCAAAGCCTAAGGGCTGGGGCGCCCTAGGCCTGTCGCGCCCTAAGCCGAAGGGCTGGCGCGTCCCAGGCCATAGGCTCCCTAAACCTAAGGGCTAGGTGACCCCAGGCCTGGGGCTCCCTAAGCCTAAGGGCTGGGGCGCCACAGGCCTGAAGCTCCCAAAGCCTAAGGGTTGGGGCGCCCAAAGCCTGGGGCACCTAAAGCCTAATGGCTGGGGCGCCCCAGGCCTGGGGCTCCCAAATCCTAACGGCTGTGGCACCCCAGGCCAGAGGCTCCCTAAGCCTAAGGGCTGGGGCGCCCAAGGCGTGGGGCTCCCTAAGCCTAAGGGCTGGGGTGCCCCAGGGTGGGAACTCCCAAATCCTAAGGGCTGCGGCGCCCCAAGCCTTGGCCTCCTTAAGCCTAAAGGCTGTAGCGCCCCAACCTGGGGCTCCCTAAGCCTAGGCCTGGAGCGCCCAAGACCTGGGGCTCCCTAAGCCTAAGGGCTGGGGCGCCACAGGCCTGGGGCTCCCAAAGCCTAAGGGCTGGTGCTTCCCAGTCCTGGGGCTCCCTAAGCCAAAAGGCTGGAGTGCCCCAGGTCTGGAGCTCCCAAAGCCCAAGGGCTGGGGTGCCCCTGGCCTGGGGCTCCCTAAGCCTAAAGCTGGGGCGCCCAGGGCTGGGGCTCCCTAAGCCTAAGGGTTGGGCCGCCCCAGGCCTGGGGCTCCCTAAGCCTAAGGGCAGGGCGCACCAGGCCTGGGGCTCCCAAAGCCTAAGGGCTGGGGCGCCCCAAGACTGGGGCTCCCAAAGCCTATGAGCTGCGGTGCCCCAGGGCTGGGGCTACCGAAGCCTAAGGGCTGGGGCATCCCAGGCCTGGGACTTGCAAAGCCTAAGTGCTGGGACGCCTAGGGCTAGGGCTCCCAAAACCTAAGGGCTGGGGTGCCCCAGTGTTAGGGCTCCCAGTCTAAGGGCTGGGGCACCTCAGACCTGGGCCTCCCAAAGCCTAAGGGCTTGGGTGCCCCAGGCTTGGGCTCCCAAAGCCTAAGGGCTGGGGCGCGCCAGGACTGGGGCTCCCTAAGCCTAAGGGCTGGGGCGTACCAGGCCTGGAGCTCCCTATGCCGAAGGGCTGGGGCACCCTAGGACTGTCGCGCCCTAAGCTGAAGGGCTGGGGCGTCCCAGGCCATGGGCTCCCTAAGCCTAAGGGCAGGGACGACTCAGGCCTGGGGCTCCCTAAGCCGAAGAGCTGGGTACCCCCAGGCCTGGGGCTCCCTAAGCCTAAGGGCTGGGGCGCCACAAGCGTGGGGCTCCCAAAGCCTAAGCGCTGGGGCGCAACAGGTCTGGGGCTCCCAAAGGCTAAGGGCTGGGGCGCCCCGATGGGGCTCCCAAAGCCTAAGGGCTGAGGCGCCCCAGGCCAGGGGCTCCCTAAACCTAAGGGCTGGGGCACCCCAGGCCTGGGGCTCCCTAAGCCGAAGGACTGGGGCGTCCCAGGCCTGGGGCTCCGTAAGCCTAAGGGCTGGGGCGCCCCAGCCCTGGGGCCCCCAAAGCCTAAAGGCTGGGGCGTCGCAGGCTTTGGGCTCCCGAAGCCTAAGGGCTGGGGCGCCCCTGGCCTGGGGCTCCCAAAGCCTAAGGGCTGGGGCGCCCCAGGCCAGGGGCTCCCTAAACCTAAGGGCTGGGGCGTACCAGGACTGGGACTCACAAAGCCTAAGGGCTGGGGCGCCCCAGGCCACGGGCTCCCTAAACCTAAGGGCTGGGGCGTACCAGGCCTGGGACTACCAAACCTAAGGGTTGGGGTGCCCATGGCCTGGGGCTCCCAAAACCTACGGGCTAGGGCAACCTAGTCCTGTCGCGCCCTAATCCGAAGGGCTGGGGCGTTTCAGGCAATGGGCTCCCTAAGCTTAAGGGCTGGGGCGCCCCAGGCCTGGTTCTCCGAAAGGCTGGGTGACCCCAGGCCTGGGGCTCCCAAAGCCAAGGGCAGGGGCGCCCCAGGCCTAGGGCTCACAAAGCCTAAGAGCTGGGGCGCCCCAAGCCTGGGGCTCCTAAAGCCTAAGGGCTGGGCGCCCCAGGCCTGGGGCTCCCAAAGCCTAAGGGCAGGGACGCCCCAGGCCTAGGACTCCCAAAGCCTAACAGCAGGGACGCCCCAGGCCTGGGGCTCCCTAAGCCGAAGAGCTGTGGCCCCCCAGGCGTGGTGCTCCCTAAGCCTAAGGGCTGGGGGGCCCCAGGCCTGTGGCTCCCAAAGCCTAATAGCTCGGGTGCCCCAAGGCTGGGGCTCCTAAAGCATGAGGGCTGGGCGCCCCAGGCCTGGGGCTCCCAAAACCTATGGGCTGGGGCGTCCCAGCCTGGGGCTCCCAAATCCTAAGGGTTGGGGCGCCCCAGGCCTGGGGCTCCCTATGCCGAAAGGCTGGGGCGCCCTAGGCCTGTGGCTCCCAAAGCCAAAGGGCTGGGGTGCTCCAGGCCAGGGGCTCCCTAAGTCTAAGGGCTGGGGTGTACCAGGCCTGGGGCTCCCAAAACCTAAGGGCTGGGGCGCCCAGGTCTGGGACTCCCAAAGCCTAAGGGCTGGGACGCCCCATGTCTGCGGCTCCCAAAGCCTAAGGGCTGGGGCGCCCCAGGCCTGGGGCTCCCAAAGCCTAAGGGCTTGGAATCCCAGGCCTGGGGCTCCCAAAACCTATGGGCTGGGGCGTCCCAGCCTGGGGCTCCCAAATCCTAAGGGCTGGGGCGCCCCAGGCCTGGGGCTCCCAAAGCCTAAGGGCTGGGGCGTCCCAGACTGGGGCTCCCAAATCCTAAGGCCTGGGGTCCCCAGGCCTGGGTCTCCCAAACCCTAAGGGCTGGGGCGCCCCAGCCCTGTGGGTCCCAAAGCCGAAAGGCTTGGGCGCCCCCGGCCTGGGGCTCCCAAACCCTAAGGGCTGGGGCACCCCAGGCCTAGGGCACCCAAAGCCTAAGGGCTGGGGCGCCCCATGCCAGGGGCTCCCTACGCCTAAGGGCTGGGGTGTACCAGGCCTGGGGCTCCCTAAGCCTAAGGGCTGGGACGCCTCAGGCCTGGGGCTCCATAAGCCTAAGGGCTGGGTGCCCCGAGGCCTGGGGCTCCCTAATCCAAAGGGCTGGGGCGCCCCAGGCCTGGGCATCCCAAAGCCTAAGCGCTGGGGCGCCCCGGGCCTGGGGGTCCCAAAGTCTAAGGGCTGGGGCGACCCCGTTCTTGGGCTCCCTAAGCCTAAGGGCTGGGGTACCCCAGGCCTTGGGCTCCCAAAGCCTAAGGGCAGGGACGCCCCAGGCCTAGTGCTCACAAATCCTAAGGGCTGGGGCATACCAGGCCTAGGGCTCCCAAAGCCTAAGTGCTGGGTCGCCCAGGTCTAGGACTTCCAAAGCCTAAGGGCAGGGACGCCCCAGACCTGGGGCTCCCTAAGCCGAAGAGCTTTGTCCCCCAGGCCTGGTGCTCCCTAAGCCTAAGGGCTGGGGGGCCCCAGGCCTGTGGCTCCCAAAGCCTAAGAGCTGGGGCGCCCCAAGCCTGGGGCTCCTAGCGCCTAAGGGCTGGGCCCCCCAGGCCTGGGGCTCCCAAAGCCTAAGGGCAGGGACGCCCCAGGCCTAGGGCTTACAAAACCTAAGGGCTGGGGCGTCCCAGGCGTGGGGCTCCCAAAGCCTAAGGGTTGGGGCGCCCCAGGTTAGGGGCTCCATAAGCCTAAGGGCTGGGGCGTACCAGGCCTGGGACTCCCAAAGCATAAGGGCTGGGGCGCCCAGGTCTAGGACTCCCAAAGCCTAAGGGCAGGGACGCCCCAGGCCTGGGGCTCCCTAAGCCGAAGAGCTGTGTCCCCCCAGGCCTGGTGCTCCCTAAGCCTAAGAGCTGGGGGCCCCAGGCCTGTGGCTCCCAAAGCCTAAGAGCTGGGGCGCCACAAGCCTGGGGCTCCTAAAGCCTAAGGCCTGGCGCCCCAGGCCTGGGGCTCCGAAAACCTATGGGATCGGGCGTCCCAGCCTGGGGCTCCCAAATCCTAAGGGCTGTGGCGCCCCAGGCCTGGGGCTCCCTATGCCGAAAGGCTGAGGCGCCCTAGGCCTGTGGCTCCCAAAGGCAAAGGGCTGGGGTGCCCCAGGCCAGGGACTCCCTAAGTCTAAGGGCTGGGGCGTACCAGGCCTGGGGCTCTCAAAGCCTAAGGGCTGGGGCGCCCAGGTCTGGGACTCCCAAAGCCTAAGGGCTGGGACGCCCCATGTCTGGGGCTCCCAAAGCCTAAGGGCTGGGGCTCCCAAAGCCTAAGGGCTTGGCGTCCCAGGCCTGGGGCTCCCAAAACCTATGGGCTGGGGCGTCCCAGCCTGGGGCTCCCAAATCCTAAGGGCTGGTGGGTCCCTGGCCATGGGCTTCCTAAGCCTAAGGGCTGGGACGCCCCTGGCCTGGGGCGCCCTAAGCCGAAGAGCTGGACGCCCCAGGCCTGGGGCTCCCAAAGCCTAAGGGCTTGGGCGCACCAGGCCAGGGGTTCCCTAAGCCTAAGAGCTGGGGTGCCGCAAGCCTGGGGCTCCTAAAGCATAAGGGCTAGGCGCCCCAGGCCTGGGGCTCCCAAAACCTATGGGCTGGGGCGTCCCAGCCTGGGGCTCCCAAATCCTAAGGGTTGGGGCGCCCCAGGCCTGGGGCTCCCTATGACGAAAGGCTAGGGCGCCCTAGGCCTGTGGCTCCCAAAGCCAAAGGGCTGGGGTACCCCAGGCCAGGGGCTCCCTAAGTCTAAGGGCTGGGGCGTACCAGGCCTGGGGCTCCCAAAACCTAAGGGCTGGGGCGCCCAGGTCTGGGACTCCCAAAGCCTAAGGGCTGGGACGCCCCATGTCTGGGGCTCCCAAAGCCTAAGGGCTGGGGCGCCCCAGGCCTGGGGCTCCCAAAGCCTAAGGGCTTGGCGTCCCAGGCCTGGGGCTCCCAAAACCTATGGGCTGGGGCGTCCCAGCCTGGGGCTCCCAAATCCTAAGGGCTGGGGCGCCCCAGGCCTGGGGCTCCCAAAGCCTAAGGGCTGGGGCGTCCCAGCCTGGGGCTCCCAAATCCGAAGGCCTGGGGTCCCCAGGCCTGGGGCTCCCAAACCCTAAGGGCTGGGGCGCCCCAGCCCTGTGGGTCCCAAAGCCGAAAGGCTTGGGCGCCCCAGGCCTGGGGCTCTCAAACCCTAAGGGCTGGGGCACCCCAGGCCTAGGGCTCCCAAAGCCTAAGGGCTGGGGCGCCCCAGGCCAGGGGTTCCCTAAGCCTAAGAGCTGGGGCGCCCCAAGCGTGGGGCTCTCAAAGCCTAAGGGCTGGGAGCCCCAGGCCTGGGGCTCCCAAAACATATGGGCTCTGGCGCCCCAGGCCTGGGGCTACCAAATCCTAAGGGGTGGGGCGCCCCAGGCCTGGGGCTTCCAAAGCCTAAGGGCTGGGGCGCCCCAGGCCTGGGGCTTCCAAAGCCTAAGGGCTAGGGTGCCCCAGGCTTTGGCTCCCAAAACCTAAGGGCTGGTACGCACCAGGCTTGGGCTGCCAAAGCCTAACGGCTGGGGCACCCCCGGGCAGGGGCTCCCAAATCATAAGGGCTGGGACGCCCCAGGTCTGGGGCTCCCAAAGCCTAAGGGTCGGGGCGCCCCAGGCCTTGGGCTTCCTAAGACAAAGGGCTGTGCCGCCCCAGGCCAGAGGCTCCCTAAGCCTAGGGGCTGGGGCGCCCCAGGCCTGGGGCTCCCTAAGCCTAAGGACTGGGGTGCCCTAGGCCTGGGGCTCCCAAAGCCTAAGGGCAGAGGCGCCCCAGGCCTATGGCTCCCAAAACCTAAGGGCTGGGGCGCCCCAGGCCTGGGGCTCCCAAAGCCTAAGGGCTGGGGCGCCCCAGGCCAGGTGCTCCCTAAGGCTAAGGGCTGGGGCGTACCAGGCCTGGGACTCCCAAAGCCTAAGGTCTGGGGGGCCTAGGTCTGGGACTCCCAAAGCCTAAGGGTTGGGGCGCCCCGAACTTGGGGCTCCATAAGCCTAAGGCAGGGGCGCCCCAGGCCTGTGGCTCCAAAAGCCTAAGAGTTGGGGCGCCCCAAGCCTGGGGCTCCCAAAGCCTAAGGGCTGGGCGCCCCAGGCCTGGGGCTCCCAAAGCCTAAGGGCAGGGACGCCCCAGGCCTAGGGCTTACAAAACCTAAGGGCTGGGGCGTCCCAGGCGTTGGGCTCCCAAAGCCTAAATGTTGGGGCGCCCCAGGCGAGGGGCTCCATAAGCCTAAAGGCTGGGGCGTACCAGGCCTGGGGCTCCCTAAGCCTAAGGGCTGGGGGGCCCCAGGCCTGTGGCTCCCAAAGCCTAAGAGCTGGGGCGCCCCAAGCCTGGGGCTCCTAAAGCCTAAGGGCTGGGCGCCCCAGGCCTGGGGCTCCCTAAGTCTAAGGGCTGGGGCGTACCAGGCCTGGGGCTCCCAAAGCCTAAGGGCTGGGGCGGCCAGGTCTGGGGCTCCCAAATCCTATGGGCTGGGGCGCCCCAGGCCTGGGGCTGCCTATGCCGAAAGGCTGAGGCGCCCTAGGCCTGTGGCTCCCAAAGCCAAAGGGCTGGGGTGCCCCAGGCCAGGGGCTCCCTATGTCTAAGGGCTGAGGCGTACCAGGCCTGGGGCTCCCAAAGCCTAAGGGCTGGGGCGTCCAGGTCTGGGACTCCCAACGCCTAAGGGCTGGGACGCCCCATGTCTGGGGCTCCCAAAGCCTAAGGACTGGGGCGCCCCAGGCCTGGGGCTCCCAAAGCCTAAGGGCTTGGCGTCCCAGGCCTGGGGCTCCCAAAACCTATGGGCTGGGGCGTCCCAGCCTGGGGCTCCCAAATCCTAAGGGCTGGGGGTCCCTGGCCATGGGCTTCCTAAGCCTAAGGGCTGGGACGCCCCTGGCCTGGGGCTCCCTAAGCTGAAGAGCTGGGCGCCCCAGGCCAGGGGTTCCCTAAGCCTAAGAGCTGGGGCGCCCCAAGCGTGGGGCTCTCAAAGCCTAAGGGCTCAGAGCCCCAGGCCTGGGGCTCCCAAAACATATGGGCTGGGGCGCCCCAGGCCTGGGGCTTCCAAATCCTAAGGGCTGGGGTGCCCCAGGCCTGGGGCTTCCAAAGCCTAAGGGCTGGGGCGCCCCAGGCCTGGGGCTCCCAAAGCCTAAGGGCTAGGGCGCCCCAGGCTTTGGCTCCCAAAACCTAAGGGCTGGGTCGCACCAGGCTTGGGCTGCCAAAGCCTAACGGCTGTGGCGCCCCCGGACTGGGGCTCCCAAATCCTAAGGGCTGGGACGCCCCAGGTCTGGGGCTCCCAAAGCCTAAGGGTCGGGGCGCCCCAAGCCTTGGGCTTCCTAAGACAAAGGGCTGTGCCGCCCCAAGCCAGAGGCTCCCTAAGCCTAGGGGCTGGGGCGCCCCAGGCCTGGGGCTCCCTAAGCCTAAGGGCTCGGGTGCCCTAGGCCTGGGGCTCCCAAAGCCTAAGGGCTGGCGCACCCCAGGCCTATGGCTCCCAAAACCTAAGGGCTGGAGCGCCCCAGGCCTGGGGCTCCCAAAGCCTAAGGGCTGGGGCGCCCCAGGCCAGGTGCTCCCTAAGTCTAAGGGCTGGGGCGTACCAGGCCTGGGACTCCCAAAGCCTAAGGGCTGGGGTGCCTAGGTCTGGGACTCCCAAAGCCTAAGGTTTGGGGCGCCCCGAACCTGGGGCTCCCTAAACCTAAAGGCAGGGACGCCCCTGGCCTGGGGCTCCCTAAGCCGAAGAGCTGGGTCCCCCCAGGCCTGGGGCTCCATAAGCCTAAGGCGGGGGCGCCCCAGGCCTGTGGCTCCAAAAGCCTAAGAGTTGGGGCGCCCCAAGCCTGGGGCTCCCAAAGCCTAAGGGCTGGGCGCCCCAGGCTTGGGGTTCCCAAAACCTATGGTCTGGGGCGTCCCAGCCTGGTGCTCCAAAAGCCTAAGGGCTGGGGCGCCCAAGGCCTGGGGCTCCCTAAGACTAAGGGCTGGGCCATACCAGGCCTGGGCTCCCTAAGCCTAAGGGCTGCAGCGCCCTAGGCCTGGGGCTCCCTATGCCGAAGGGCTGGGTGTCCCCAGGCCTAGGGCTCCCTAAGCCTAAGGAATGGGGCGCCCCAGGCCTGGGGCTCCCAAAGCATAAGCGCTGGGGCGCCCCAGGCCTGTGGCTCCCTAAGCCGAAGGGCTGGGATGCCCAGACCTGGGGCTCCCTAAGCCGAAGGGCTGGGTGCCCCCTGGCCTGGGGCTCCCTAAGCCGAAGGGCTGGGTGCCCCCAGGCCTGGGGCTCCCAAAGCCTAAGGTCTGGGGCGCCACAGGCCTTGAGCTCCCAAAGCCTACGGGCTGGAACGCCCCAGGCCTGCGGCACCCAAAGCCTAAGGGCTGGGGCGCCCCAGGCCTGGGGCTCCCAAAGCCTAAGGGTTGGGGCGCCCCAGGCCTGGTGCTCCCTAAGAAAAAGGGTTGTGGCGCCCCAGGCCAGAGGCTCCCTAAGCCTAACGGCTGGGGCGACCCAGGCCTGGGGCTCCCTAAGCCTAAGGGCTGGGGCACCCCAGGCCTGGGGCTCCCAAAGCCAAGGGCAGGGGCGCCCCAGGCCTAGGGCTCACAAAACCTAAGGGCTGGTTCGCCCCAGACCTGGGGCTCCCAAAGCCTAAGGGCTGGGGCGCCCAGGAATGGGACTCCCAAGGCCTAAGGGAAGGGACGCCCCAGGCCTGGGGCTCCCTAAGCCGAAGAGCTGGGTCCCCCCAGGCCTGGGGCTCCCTAAGACTAACGGTTGGGGCACCCCAGGCCTGGGGCTCCCAAAGCCTAAGGGCTGGGGCGCCCCAGGCCTGGGGCTCTCAAATCCTAAGGGCTTGGGTGCCCCTGGCCTGGGCCTCCCAAAGCCTAAGGGCTGGGGCGCCCCAGGCCAGGGGCTCCCTGAGCCTAAGGGCTGGGCCCTACCAGGCCTGGGGCTCCCTGAGCCTAAGGGCTGGGCCCTACCAGGCAGGGGCTCCCAAAGCCTAAGGCCTGGGGCGCTCCAGGCCTGGGGCTCCCAAAGCCTAAGGACTGGGGCTCCCCAGGCCTGGGACTCCCAAAGACTAAGGGCTGTGGTGCCCCAGGCCTGGGTCTCCCAAAGCCTAAGGGCAGGGGCACCCCAGGCCTGGGGCTCACAAAGCCTAAGGGCGGGTGCGCCCCAGGTCTGGGGCTCCCAAAGCCTAAGGGCTGGGGCGCCCCAGGCCAGGGGCTCCCTAAGCCTAAGGGCTGGGCCGTACCAGGCCTGGGGCTCCCAAAGTCTAAGGGCTGGAACGCCCCAGGCCTGGGGCTCCCAAATCCTAAGGGCTGGGACGCCCCAGGCCTGGGGCTCCCAAATCCTAAGGGCTGGGACGCCCCAGGCCTGGGGCTCCCAAAGCCTAACGGCTGGGGCGCCCCTGCCTGGGGCTCCCAAAGCCTAAGGCCTGGGGCGCCCCAGGCCAGGGGCTCCCTAAACCGAAGGGCTGGGTAACTATTTTCTATATAAATACATAAACACACATCCGTGTGGTAAGGTTTACCCATGAAGTAAACTAAATGCTTGTTTAATAAAACTTCATTTGCACTGTCATTAATTTAGTGCATCACTAAGATTTTTTTATCTGCATACCAGCTTTCTTCTTAGGCTCTTTGCCTATAATGAACTTTCAAAATTTAACTCCTATTTTATTCATAGTAACTCCATATCTATCTACCTACCTGATCCACCAATATTCGGTATGGACTCTCCATTCTTCTGTGTAAGATCCACTTGTCCCTAAGAAGCCGTCTGCCTCCCCGATGGAAGGCTATCACTGCAGGGACCTTCTCCTCCTTCCCTAGCATCGTCATCATTCCCCTCTCAGTTTTGTATTTCAACCCGAACTTCCCTCTTGTTATTAATTTCTTGCTTCCTTTTTATTTTAATTGAAAAATGTTAATTTCCAATATCTAACCAAGGATATGCTCCGCAAGAGCAAAACCAAAACTCTTCCTAGCACCACGTCCAGGCTGCCTCAGAGTGACCCACAGGACAGAGGAGAACTACCCCTGTGAATCTAAGGCTGTAACTCTCAACAGCGCTAGAAAGCCTCATCTTTCTCTCATCAAGCAGCTGGTAGTTTTGAACTGCTGACCTTGGAGTTAGCAGCCCAATGCATCATCACAACTCCACCGGGGCTCCAGGAGCCATTTTTTATTCTTTTCTAAATCTCTACCACCTAGCATAGTTCTTGGTATAGAGCAAGTACACAAGATAAATTTGTTGAGTAATAAAACTTACAGGTACAGGGTTGTATAATCACATGTGCTTTCATTTTCAATTCACAGTTCAGTGTGTTGGCTAACCCCTGATGTTGACTTGAATAGTGTGAGGATATTGGATTCCGAGCAAGGGCCTCTGGTTAAAAACGTCTTTTTCTCTCGACTCCATTTCTCATTTTAGGCAAGTTCTTAATATCTGTGATTCTCTTCTGTCAAATGGAGAGCTTGATCTAGATCCTATGTTTTCCTAACATATCCTATGGTGACGTGTGTGCAGTGTCTCAGACGCTGTTACCATGCTTATCAAGGGTGGCTCCCGTTCTGTGGACTTCTGAGCACCATCAGGTTCCACGTACGACTCAGAACCAGCTCCCCAGCACCTACAACAGCAACCGCCACAGCACACGACTGTTCAAAGATGGTCATGGGAGATGTTTCTGTGTTCTACAAATGAACAACTTAAAGCCCTAAACAGATGGGATGGTGTGTAAATAGTTGCTCTTGGCTCTCTGTATGTTTCTAAGTGCATTTGAAAATTAAAGGAAAGAGGGATTCACAGAGTGTCAGGGACCGGGAGAAGAATTCTCAGACTGGACGGTGACTACTGGGCTGGTGGAACTGATTGGAAACTGGTGTGACAAGTTGTGACAGTGTGTTGGAGGAACAAAGAAAATAGAACAAGGAGGATGAAGATGGATGCCCATTGGACTTCGATCGTGGAAGGGCCTTAGATGTGGAAGGACGCTTGTGCCTGCAACCTCCTGCAGATATTAAGCAGCCACTTCTCTGGTTTAAGCAGTGACATGATAAAAATGGCTTTTTTTTTTAAAATATTTTATTAGGGGCTCATACAACTCTTGATCACAATCCATACATATACATACATCAATTGTATAAAGCACATCTGTACATTCTTTGCCCTAATCATTTTCAAAGCATTTGCTTTCCACTTAAGCCCTTTGCATCAAGTCCTCTTTTTCCCCCTCCCTCCCTGCTCCCCTCTCCCTCATGAGCCCTTGATAATTTATAAATTATTATTTTCTCATATCTCGCCCTATCCAGTGTCTCCTTTCACCCCCTTTTCTGTTGTCTGTCCCCCAGGGAGGAGGTCACATGTAGATACTTGTAATTGGTTCAGCTTTTCCAACCCACTCACCCTCTTATCCCCCCCCCACCCAGTATCGCCCCTCACACCCCTGGTCCTGAAGGTATCATCCACCCTGGATTCCCTGTGCCTCCAGCTCCTATCTGCACCAGTGTACAACCGCTGCTTTATCCAGACTTGCAAGGTAGAATTGGTTCATGGTAGTGGAGGGGTGGGGGTGGGGAGGAAGTATTTAGGAACTGGAGGACAGCTGTATTCTTCTTCTTTTTTCTTTTTTTTTTTTTCATTTTTTTCTCTTTTCTTTTTCAGGACGATAAAGACATAGCATACTAGCATTCCACTCCAGGAATGAAGATAAGCCTTCAAGAGGCAGGTAATTTGATTAAATTACTATGTTTATGATTCATTCAGCGAATTAGGGGTTTGCCGTTTATTTCTTGGATTATGTGAGGATTCGTCTGGTCTCTGCACACCGGTGCATTCTGATTAGGGAGCTCACACGACTTAAGAGTTCAGAGCCCAGGATAAATTTAAATTCTACAGGACTGGCTTGTTTGAGATTTCTTTTCTGTTGCTCTAAATTTGGTCAATTGTGGTGAAATTAAACTTGAGCTCCTTAGTTCTGTTCATGTCTGGACTTTTTGTTTTGCTTTGAGTGTAGAGTAGCGTTTGTGTCTCAAGCGAATAAAGGGTGCCACTGAATAATCTCACAGCGTTCCAAGGTATTCCTAGGTGACCCGAGAAACCTCTGCTTGCTAGCACATTGATGGATGGAGATTTATGTCCTATTGACTATGTTCCTTGGATGGAAAAGGAACAGTGTCACCCCCAATCCATTAATCTGACATCTCTTATAATTGATGTCCGACCAAGTTTGTGTAATAAGAATTGCTTGTGGACTTGTGTGTGTCAAGGAGAGAGAAGATAGGGGTGGGGGGAGACTGTGAGGAGGGAAGATTGTCTACAACTCATTGGAAGCTCGGTGTTTGAGGACTTTGAACTCTGTCACGAGCGGGCTCCATTTAGTAAGGGCCCAGGAGAGGCGTGTTAGCATCCAGGTGTGCTGCCTGAGAAAACGGTAGTCTCCTTTTGAATGATGCTTCCTACAAAAGTATCATTTGTGATCATAGTTTATATCACATTGTGGAATCAGAAAATGTATTTCCAGAGCAGAAATGGGGATAGTGCCTACTGGGGTGGGGGTGGGGAGAGAGATAATTAGAAAATTTACTTTTGACTTGAGACGAAGCAGTGCAGAAAATCAAAAGACATGAAATGGAGCCGTAATTTTCAGGGTCCAAGTTGTGTAGTTAATGTGCAGTAATGTATAATGTACAACAGTGGAGAGATGCAGTTGTGAAAACCATCAACCTGGATTAAACTTTAGATATTATTTAATTTAGCCACTTGTGTTGCTTGTGCTGCTTGCAAGGTTCTGGTTATCCAGTGAAGACAGAAAGATAAAGACGTTCCTACACAGCAATGTCTTTTGTTGTATACCCACATAAGAAGAGGGCTGGTGGTGCTGTGGTTAGACATCGTGTAGCTATAACTGCAAGGTTGGCAATTCAGACTTATGAGCTACTGGGGGGGGGGGCGGGGAATGAGGTTCCCTGCTTTTATAAAGACGTACAGAAATCCCATATAGGGTTGTTATGAGACAAGAGTAGATTGCATCTGAGTTTATAATCCAGTGTTCTAGGGACTGCATGTACAGATGCTGATGAGCAGGAGCCCCTGCAGTGCCATGAGTGAGGTTTTGAGCTACTAACCCCAAAGTAGGCAGTTCTAACTCACCAGCTGCCCCACAGGAGAAAGATGAGGCTGTCTGCTCCTCTAAAGCTTTATAGTTTCATCAACTTTCTGCAGGATACCGATGAACTATAATCAGCTCCATAACAATTTGTTACTTAGTTTTTGCTTCTTTGTTTGTTTAAAAGAAAAATTAATTTTAGCAGGGAGTTTTTAATAGGACGGCAATAAAAAATTTCCCTACCAGAATGTAGGGAAATGTAGGTTATGTAGTAATCTGCTATCAGTTGCAATAATTTATTGTTTCTGGAATTGATCTCTCTCTCTCTGCATGATGTATTGCGGGTGGGAAAGTGGAGGGAGTCAGTGTGGGAAGGAAAGTAGAGAGTAATGGAAAGTGGTGAAGCTGAAGCAGTAGGCAGCAGATGCATCATGAAGGGTCTCATAAAGCAGGTTAGGAGATTTTAGTCAGTGACACAGAAATAACGCAAAAAAAAGCAAAAGACACAGCTATAAACAACAATCGAAAGAGTCTGTGAAATCCAAATCCAGCAGCAAGCTCTTACAATGAGTGTTTTTAGAAAACAACTTTAGAGAGCAGAAAATGATCAAAAGAATGAAGGCTAAAGAAAGGGAGAGAACGGTCAATATTTTAGCCTAAGACTTTGAAGTTCGATTTGCCCCCAGTTAAACCCAATTCTGTTAAATTTCTAGCCCACCAATTCTGTGGACCATCTCCAGTGATAGAGAATTCGGAGACACGTGGATTATAATAGAGAGTACATCAAAGTTTATAAGGAAAATTTAAAGTCTCAAACCAAACTCATGGCCATCGAGTCAATTCTGACTCATACCCACTCTCTATGTGGATCAGAGAAGGGAATGTCATGGCATGAACGAGGGGGTGCCTTCCGACAGCCCACTTGCTGCCACGCAGTCACTCAGCCCCACGGGAGCCACACGTTTCTGCTTTTGAAAATATTGACAACGAATTAACTTTTCTATAGCCTTTGCTTATATCCCAGCTACTTCCCATCATTTGTGTAATTAGGGTCATAGAACTATGCGAGCGATTACCAAATTTCCACCAGGAAATAGTGAGGGAGAGCACCCAGGGGAGTAGGGGGTCATCTCAGAGGGGATGGCATGGTGCAGTATTTTGGAAAAGTTGGCGTTTAGGACATCATTAAATGCCGTATCGTAAGGAAGAGCTTTGTCCTGATCCCGCTGAACAAAATTATCCATGCAATGAGGTACAAACATCGCTTCCAGTTCCCGGTTCCTGAACTAGTCCTTTTGCTTCTCTGTCCCTACTCATGACGGAGAACGTGAATTTCTTTTAAAAGTAAACTGTCCTAGAAATATCCCATTTCTTGGTGGCACAAATGGTCCTGTGCTTGGCCACAAAACAAAGGGCAGTGGTTGGAATACATCTGGAGAGGAAAAGGCCTGGCATTTTGCTTCTGCAAGGTCTGCAGAGTTCTACTTGGCAAAGGCGAGACTGCGTTCACAGAAATGGCTCACTGACAACGGCCAGAACTCCGTGAGTGTGCCAGGGCTTGGGGCAACTGCCTCTCTTGCGCGCACGCTTGCCGTCTCCAGGCTCGTTTCTACCAGAACCAGTTCAACACGCAGTTCTGAATATGCTACTTCCGTTCTAAATAAATGGCTCCCAAATAATTACTATGCACGGAATCAACATCTTCAATTTAACTCTCTTTGAACCGTGACCAGAACTCTCTCTTCATCAGTCCTTGCCTCTCCAATCACAGCTGGAGCTGGAGCCCTATTCTCCCCCCCATACCCCCC